>NC_137003.1:39991146-40111146 GCF_032717465.1 Coenobita brevimanus | reverse complement strand
TCAGCTCGATGCCATCATACTTATCTCCATTTCCCAAAGGGGGAAGTCGTTTTTTTGTTCCACAATACAAACCACTATATTACAGTACTCATCTGCAATAGAATTTTAACCATAATGCCAGAATACAGAACAACGACATTAGGCTACAATATTTTACCATCGAGTCGTAGACGATGCTACAGTACCTTAACTGTGTAGGATATAGTTAGTTATTAAATGCGACGTTACTGTATTTTAACTACTGGTGCGATACAGCATTCAAGCTGATATACTGCAGTATTTTAACAATGTTATGATGTTTACGATATTACCATCCAGTATTAAAAAAGTACCGGTACAGATAGTCTGCTTGGGCATAAGGTGTAATGTCACAGGTCATACTGTTAAAGTTCAAGTGCTTTGTTGACAAATTTGTGAATTAAAGATTTCCTCCATGCCTCGCATGCAAGGTCTCTTGATGCTCTGTATTTCCCAGTTGATGTTGTTGTTGATGAAATTGCATATGTGTCGCCTCTGTGGACTTAACCGTTTGTCATGAGGAATAGATGTCAACTGAATAAAATCATCTGATGTAAACCTGAATGACGTACCTAAGAGCGTTAAGGGCAGCAGGAGGATTAGCTTAATCAAAGTAGACATTTTCTTTTTCATTATCAGTTGCCTTTTTTACCGTACACCTGAGCGAAATCATCGTGTACCAGCCTGAATATTATACTTAAATGCATCCATGGCAGCGGAAGGGTTAATCGAGGTTGTTGTTAACCTAGTCATTTTGACCAAGAAAAATCGAGTGATGTTAGCTTGAACTAAACACCCAAGCCCATCTGTAGCAAGGAAAAGGTTTACGTGCTTCTTGTTGATATTTGTGCTGTGGCCCCGCTGCACGATAACAAGTGGGTGGTAGGGGAGGGGGTGGGTGAGGGGGATGTGGCGTGCGGCAGTACGGGAGCTATGAAGGTGGTGGGAAGATACGGATTTGGGAGTGATAAAGAGAGGGGGTTGCGGTGGAGGTGGGGATGATACTTGGGGAGGTAAGAATGAGAGACGGTAAAGGGTAGAGAGGATGGAGAAGTAGGGATGTGGTAGTGAGAAGTGGTGGTGATAGGGGTGGGGAGAATTAAGATGGGAGGGGGTGGGGAGAAGGGAACTGGAATGAGAGTGGGCGGCGGAGAGTAAGGGGTGGATGTGGAGAAGGGGAGTTCTGTGGTGGTGGGGTGGATGTGATGGCTGGGATAGAGTGAGAAGGAATAGGTAGGATTGAGTCAAGGAGGACATGACAATGTGAGAATTACAGTGGGGGTGGGCTAGATGTGGTTGTGGGGAGAGTTAGCATGGGAGGGGGGAAATGGGGGTCTGGGGTGAGGAATGGATGTGTGAGTGGATATGGGGATGGGGTGGAAGTAGTACTGAGGAGGGATAGGTTGGAGGTGGGAGAGGTAGTGGAGTAGGGGGAACTGAACTGTTTCCCTCCTCCCCCATCCACATCGGCCATGAATGAGGTAGAGGGAGGCTGTTCTCATTATTGCCGTTGATCTTACGTTTATCATTATCGAGGCCCATAGTACAAGGACAGTTTTCGTATTATCCACATCGCAAAGAGAACCCTCCCCGAAACTAAAAATCGTCCTAAGGGAGCAAGAACACCAGTATGTAAAATAGACATCAGCGTACTATGGAGGTTGATAGAGACCCATACCATACTATACCCGTACGGTAGTTTCTAAGTCGCTTCTAAACATAAGTCCTTCAGTCTGATGGCGTGTTCTGTATTTTATTCTTACAACCACCCGGTTATTTTTATTCAGACTAGGAAGGATCTTTATTACGATATTGGAGGGGTTATTTAAGGCTATCTATAACCCTTACTGTTCGAAAAGTAATTCATAAACTGACAAATATCGTCTGGCGATAGTAAGAATAACACTACCGGTACGTTATCGGACTGATGGGTTAATAAACTAATCTGGCGGCCGAGAGAGAGAGAGAGAGAGAGAGAGAGAGAGAGAGAGAGAGAGAGAGAGAGAGAGATTATACGAGGAGAGAATCAAACAAAGAAGAACCTGGAATATTAGAAGCCTCAAAGAGTGCTGCTTTCAGTTTAGTGTTGGAAAGGCTTTAGTACCAAAGGGTTTAAAAACAATTTCAGTGATACCCTTCTTGGTACCATCAGAGGATTTCTTCTTCATGGAAAACGGAAATAGACCTCTTGCACTAAAAGGGTTGAAGTGCATGATGAAATAATTCTGCGTAAGGTTGGAGCCTGTAGGCAAGGTTACTTTCGGTGTTGCATGGGCAAATAAATATTGCAAAATTTTGTACATTGTTCATGTTGCATGATGACTGTAACATGGCGTATGATTGTGGTGATTCTTGTTAAAATATTACGGTACTAGCCGGTTCCATTTTACCTTTTACGAGATGTTGAGACCCAAAGCTAAGGCTACTGATGTTAGGCCAGTATATTTAAAGTTAGATAACCAGCTTGATGACACTAGGTTGCAGTTGCATGGTCGAAAAGTCTATAATCACCTCTTGGGAACAGAACCTATGGAAGTCCGTCACTCCGACTGGGGCGTTCTTAGGCCACCAGGCGCCTTTATTGAAATACATGGTTATATAAATATTGTATAAGATTGGATTAGGTATTTTGAACCCTTTCACTGCTAGGATTTCTATCAGCTGAAGAAAATCGTCTGTTGTAGGCCTGAATATATGCCGTACCTAAGTTCTTTCATTGCAGCAAAAAAATCATCAAGATACAAGTAGTTTTAAACACACTGACTGATAGGATTTTTGTTAGCTTCCATGGGGACAACCATCGAGTGTTACCCCTGACCAGATACTGTACTTAAGGCCATCATCCACATGGCAGTTAAGGCAGACGATGATGGAAATTACGTATTGTAATATGAATGTGCGATTTTGGTTGTTTTGTTGATGAAGCAACTTTTTGTGTGTGTCTCTTTTGCAGTTGTTTTTTTTGCCTCTCAGAGCAAAGAATTCTAACACATAAGTTTCATTGGAGAGGTATGGAGCTTATGCAGGAATTAATGGAAATTATTCCAAGTAATGCCCATATTATTGAAGGTGTACAATATATATTAAAAAGAGCGATGATCTTTAACGGTGATTCAGAATGTGTGCTTTGACCTGTTTAGAGGCCATCTAGGGTGTACAGTGTAACTAGATGTGTCGGATAATAAGGTAAAATTGTTGGTCATATAATTATGACCGTGATCTAGAGCGTGTGCCCTGCTGTTTCCATAGGCAAGCGAGGATATATGTATGTGTCTGATGTTAAAATGAAATGATGGACAGTTCTGAATGTGGTACGTATCAGATAATATTGATATGGACGATAACAGAGGCTATGATGGCGTGTTTAAGGACATTCTAGGTGTTTACAGGTATCAGTTATAAGTGCAGTGAATGATTATGTATGACAATGATTCATAATGTGGTGCTGGTACCAGATAATATCGATATGGACGATAATATCTGAGTCTGTTTTGTGACAAGATGGGTGTAGCCTACATAAGAACATAAGAAGAGAGGATAACTGCAGTAGGCCGGTTGGCCCATGGTAAGCATCACCTAGAAGAGTAACTGAACTACCAGAATGAGATTAGAATAGCAAAGAAGAGAGGTATTAGTTATTAGCTAAGTGAACGATGATAAATGACAGTAATCCAGAATGTGCAGTAAATTGTGTTCAAAGGAACGCCAGGTAGGCTAACAATAGCAGTACCGGTATCATATATTATTGAAATGAATGATGGTATGTGAATGATGCAGAAAGAGCATTATGTTTTGAGCTGAGCAGTATTATGTTGAGCCCTACGATGTCTTATATTTTATTTGCGGCCCCCTCACAATGATTTATTCAGCTTAGGGGATACTTTTAATCTCAGGGGTTAAGCCTATCCCTAATCAGCCCCGTCAGTACTAGAGGGCTTTTCAAAGTTGAATAAAATCGTCTGGAGGACCTGGTATTAAGATGAAGCTGAAAGAAGACGTCATCATACACTGAAAGGGTTGAATGGTATGTAATGAAGTGAACGATACTAAATGACGAGGATTAAAATTATGTATTGTGCCATGTTTACTGAAGGAGAAGGAGGAGGAGAAAGAAAGGAAGGAAGGATGGGAGGAAGGAAGGAAAAAACAGTACAGGCTCTAGAAGCTAACATTGCATAGGGAATGAGGAGAGGAAGACAAAGAAGGAAACTGAATTATGATACTGAATAGTACCCTAACATAAGGGAGGGGGGACTTGGATTGGCGGGACGGAGGAGGAAAATGGCGATGAAATGAGAAAATGAGGGCATACATGAGTGAGGGCGGTTCTGTTGGTATGGAAGGAGATGGAAGTGATTGCTAATGGAAGGGTTTAGTGGAGGAGTTTGTGAGTGAGGTCAGCTTTAATTATTGGGGAGGGGGTGGAGATGAGTCGTTGTGTTTATAGAGCAGCTTGGAGGCACTGTTGTCGCCGCTATCTAAGATGAACCTTGGGATTGGGCGTTTGGTGGTGAGAGGTACGACTCCCCCCCCCCCTCTTTACACACACACACACACCTTGATTCTCTCTCTCTCTCTCACTCTCTCTCTCTCATGCATGACTTCTTATCCATACGTGCCTGTTATTTTGATATTCTAAATATTACTTGGATAGAAATTCAGGGTATCCATAAAGTCCTATACAATTTTCAAATATTTCGCTTGCGAAAGTCACACACGATATCTATATCGAAAAACTTGTTTCATCTGATATACCCAGCAATCAAGTTTTTAGTCTCGTTTTTAGTTTATTTACCAAACTTTAACATGAACTTCCTTAGTGGCTTGCAACACAGACAAGCGTACTTCAGTCTTACTCCGTGTGTTCGTCATTATATCTGATGTAACCCTACTGATGCCACCGATTAATTATTCTGGCCTAGAGTGTTTCTTCGCCGCGAACAAGTACCTGATAAACGAAGTATTTAAGAAGTCCCCAGAAGAAAAAATCCAAAAGTGTGATATCTGGAGAACGTGGAGGCCAATTAATGGGGCCACCACAGCCAGTCCGCCTGCCTGGGAATTTTGCGTCCAAATATCCACGTAGTCTACATGTAAACTCCAGTGTGGCGGAGCGCCATCTTGTTGAAAAATGATGTCTGGGTGCAGTTCTTCAGATTGTAGCACTGCATAATGTTCCAGCATATCTAGATAGCTGTCTTCATTGACTTTTTTTTTTTTTTTTTGCCAAGATACCAAGTGCTGCAACCCAACCAAGCATTGATTTTGGACTATCAAGGACGTGCGCATGAATGTAATGTTGATTTTCAGAACCTCATATACACACATTGTGTCCATCCCCACGTCCGGATACTGTACGTGAAATGTGGTTTCATCAGATCTTCTTTAAGTAGCCCACGTTTTCATCAGTTGAGTCCAAAATGGAGCATGCGAACGCGTTACTTTGGGGTCGTATCATTTGGTTGTAAAGCCTTTACTAACAATTTTGTTCGGTGAAGACGCAGCAGTTTCTACAGAACTTTATGTACTGTTGATTTAGGTACACACACACACACACACACACACACACACACACACACACACACACACACACACACACACACACACACACACACACACACACACACACACACACACACACACACACACACACACACATGAACTGGGGAGTAGCATACACACAACCATATCATGGAGATGCACTTAAAATTTTGTATGCACATAAAATTTCAAATACGTTACACATCTTTATCATGTACACGTAAGCTCTGCATACACACACAGAAACTTCACACAGACTACATACAGAAAACTACCTACACATACGCTATTACAAAAGTACATCCATGTAAACTGTGAACATACCTTTACACATACGGTCTTATACCTTCGGTTCCTTTGGACACACACACACACACACACACACACAGTGACAGACACTCAAGCTGTGCGCTCGCGAGAGAGAGAGAGAGAGAGAGAGAGAGAGAGAGAGAGAGAGAGAGAGAGAGAGAGAAGAAATCATCATTATCATCATCATTATCATCATCATCATCATCATCACCACCACCCTTCCCTAGTTTCCCACATGGAGTATATTGTACCTCATTACATGTAGTAATGTCGATTTCTGAGCTGTCGCTTATACAGTCGTAGAAATCAGAGTTGATTTGACACTCGTCGTTACTGAGTTGTCGGTTTTACCCTCGTCGATTTGGAACTCAGTATTACATTTGTTGGTTTCGTGCATTTTGATAGTACAGTTGATTTTAATGTTGTCAATTCGTCTTGCTCTCTGGACTCTACCACGCCCCATCCTTACTGTAGGTGGGAAACCAGATCTGGATGATGATGATTTATTTTTAATCATCGAATTCAAGGTTGTCAGTTTCATCATCAGTATCATCATCATCTTCATCCTGCTTTGTCATTGGCTAATGTAACATGGTCCACTGCGGGACAGTACTTTTTTCCACGGAGGAAGCGTGGCGAAACTGTCGATTTTTTCATCATCATCATCATAATCATCCCATTCTTAGATTTTTAAGACACATAGAGTGTCGAGTTCAGACTCATGTGTGAGAATAGCGTGAATGTAACTGAGTCTTGCGGCAATTATTGTTGAGACGAGGAAGAGGAAGTGCAGGAGGGGTAAGTGACGAGGGAACAACGAGCCATATTCTCGGGGACATAGGAAGCTCAGTGGCGCTTCTTCCTGACTAATTATATTTTAAACACGACACCGTTTATTTTGTTTTTGTTTAGAACAGGCGATTTTATTCACCTAAGGGAGTAAGGAACCTGGGCGTGCTAATACCGGTACCATTAACCCTTTCATGGTCGAGACAACTCTGGTTTTTTATTCCAGCCAGCACCAGGCAATTTAATTCAGCCGAGGGAGCTATACGTGACTCAGTGGAAAAAAGATTCATGTACCCGGTAAGTTATTTCCAGCATTTCACTGTCGCCTTAAGCTTAGCTGTAGACCTACTCTTTTCACCATAACCTGGCTAAAAATTTCGCCCTTTTGCATATTTCAGTAGCTCAGTGGCAGAATAAGAAGTGCTTTGGCTCTGCATCCTTTCCATAGCATTTTTGTTTGACTAGCTTTGTAATCTAGCGTTAGGCCTAATCTCACGCTACAACTGAGTACGGTATTCTAGATGGAAAGACGGCCATTCTCCCCCTAGTTAAAGTGAACATAGTGTAGTTGGCATTTATAGAATCAGGATAAGTACGAGAACATATGAACCCATCACATAAAAATGAAAAGACTGGCAAGGACGAATTGCTGAAGTAAAAAAAAAAAAAAAGCTGGCATAAAAAAAAAAAATGGTTAAGAAAGACAAAGCGGTGAAACTAGCATGACGATGGGAAAGGGCAGGAGAGAAGAATAGTAATTGTAGGCAGTGAAGAAGAAGGAAGAAACGGAGGAGAGGAAGGTGCAGGTGGGGAAGGAACGGGAGAGGAAAAAGCAACATGAGGAAGGGGGAGGAGGAGAAGAAAATGTCAAGGGAAGATGAGGATGAGGAGGGAGGAGGGACCGAGAAGAGGGAGGGAGGGAGGGAAGGGAAGGGAAGAAGGTTCATGCTGTACCGTAGGTGATGAAGGGAAGCAAGGAGAGAGAGAGAGGGAGAAAAAGAAAAGGTAAGAAGGAGGAGGAAAGGGGAAGAACAGGAAAAACCGAAATGAGAGAAGGTCGGAGGTGAGGGAAAGTGGAGGGATGAGGAGAGGGAGGAAGTGGAGGGGGGGAAGGTTAGAGGTGAGAGAGAGAGAGAGAGAGAGAGAGAGGCTACCTTAATCTCTTCACTACGATTACTATCTCCTGACGATTTTTTTTTTCCGTTTCGGAGACCTTTAAGACTGAAGTTAGAAATCAGCCGTCACTAACTCCCTTACTAATAAACTGCTCCCTTCAGGTGAATAAAATCGCCTGGTAGCAGCAAGAATGAAATAAATCTGACGTCCTCGGGCTCAGTGGGTTAGCTAGTATATTAATCGTTAATAAGGCTGGAGTTTGTCTTGGGTGAATAATAATCGAGTGAGGGTGGCAGGAATAAAACCTCTCTCTCTCTCTCTCTCTCTCTCTCGCCTTCAGCCACTTATAACGGAGCAGCGGGGTTTTGGGGGTAGTTGAGAGAGAGAGAGATTTAGCTATTCCCTTTTCATGACCTTCCTGTCATCACACAAGTACAATATTGTCGATAAACAATAACGTGAGGAATGGTTGCAGTATTGATGATGATAATAATAATAATAATAATAATAATAATTAGTTGAATGACAAGACCACTTTCAGTAATAAATAAAACAAGTAACAACAATAAATATAAACCGCGATAAATCTCGAGAAAGAAGAGGAAGAAAAAGAAGAAAAAATGAAAATGAAGAAGAAAAAGAAGAATATCAATAAGAACAAATTTCAGTAATAAAGTTTAATACATGAAAAATAATTAAGGGAAAATAGCCAAGAGAAACTAAGTACGGTACGTGTCTGTTATTTAATTTCAATCTTCTTTCTCACCGTGTTTAAGTTTGTGTGCGTGCGTGGGGCAGTTTGTGAGTGCGTGGAAGTGTGTGTGTGTGTGTGTAATTCACCGGGTCGGTCAGAATCACTTGATGGTCGTGATCGTCAGCTTTTACCCTCCCGGAAGGGAGCTGAGAGCTCATATAGTCCGATCTAAGGGCAAAGCTGTGACCTTCACACACGCACACACCCGTCCCCTTGCACAAGGGGGACAGTAACCGCCCACTTCGTCAGTGAAACTTTTCGCAACCTGAGCGAGGCGCGAACTCCCGTCCACCAGTTGGCAAGCGAGAGCGTTACCACTGCACCAGCGAACGGTGTGTGTGTGTGTGTGAGAGAGAGAGAGAGAGAGAGAGAGATAATGAATGTTTGGTTTCTCTCTCTCTCTCTCTCTCTCTCTCAACGCGGGTACACCACACTTAAGTACGGTACTTATTACCATAATTTCAATAAGCAGCCAATCAGCACTACGTTTGCCATGCCACGTCCCCTTCCTCCATAGCGCTAATTGGCTGGTTAGTGCCATTCTGAGCCGAGATTTACAAAGAAGCTTACGATCACTTGATTTACAAAGAAACTTACGATCACAAAAAAACGAACACGTGATTTACAAAGAAACTTACGATCATTAGATTTACAAAGAAGCTTACGATCACGAGATTTACAAAGAAGCTTACGATCACGAGATTTATAAAGAAACTTACGCTGACATCCCTTTTGCAACTATGAATCATTTTTACAGGAAGAAGAAGAGATATGGGAAAATTCTGTATTCTTTCCTTCTCCTTCCTTAAAATAATAATAATAATAATAATAATAATAATAGTCGGGTGTTCCAGGTGTGAAATGACAAGCCAAAAGATAGTGTTAATCCCTTCAGTTCGACGACGCCTTTACGATTCTCTTCTTGCTGCCTCCAAACTATTTTATTTGGTTTAGGAAAGACCTCTGGCAGTGAAGGGGTTAATGAAGGCTTTATATAACCCCTCGATTTTGATAAGTTGCTCTGAACCTGAATCAAGACGTCGGGTGATAGAGAGAGAGAAAAAAAAAAATGTCCTGGTTGCGAAGGTACTGAGAATTTTGATACACCTTCGTAATTAAAGAACAGCAGAAATAATTAATACGTTACTCATGGCCTGTAACTATCAGTCTGAAATCGAGCATCATATGAAAAATAGCCAGGTCCGCTAAAATTTGAACATCTCATTTATTTCGGCAACATTTCACATTGTTAAACTTAATTCATTGGAACGGCTGTTTTGTTCTCAGGCTTTTCCACGTTCAGAAGCAGATGACGTAATAAAAAATATCCACGTTGCTATTCATACAGTATACTTCCGACAAAGGACGCTGTAAATGATCAGTTTGATTCCATAGCGTGTGTTCTTATTTCAGACTGAAAGAAAAAAAATCAAGTGGAGCGCATTTAAATCAGCGAATAAAATACAAAAAAAATGGTGTACAGCAAACAATTAAATTCATTCTGCTGACGACTACTTTGTTTTTTCCCTTAGCCATTTCACCTCCAGCAATGCGCTTTTAAATGTTGGTTACTCTGTTTTTACCGAATTTACTCCTTTTGTTTGGTGGCTGTTGTGTTTTTCCCGAGTTTACCCCCTATGTTTGTTGGCTAGCTTGCTTGTTTACCTGTACTCATTTGCTTTACGCTCGTATGAATCTGAAAGTTGCTCTCGGCCTCGTGCAGTGTTTACTTCCCTGTGAGGTGTTGACGGTGGCATGGGGGAGCGTCCTTCAGGCTGGCTTATCATCTCACAACCTGCGCAATAAATACCAACTCACAAGACCTACCTGTGGTTTTACTCCTGAAATTTGGGTACCGTACAGTGACTCACATTTTATTAGTTTTTTCTTTTTCATTCACGAATACTAATTATAAACTTACCGGTACTCTTCAGCTATATATATATATATATATATGGTTAGGCTGCTGGTACCTTTGTTACGTCTGAACTTTATTAATTTCAGTCATGGAAATAGCCTAATTATGAAAGTAATTTGATCGGCATATAATGAACATGGAAAATTACAGGACAGCCATAAGCAAGTCCGTTAGGGTGAGCAATTCAAGTGACTGTCAGGTAATTCGGACTTGTAATGTCATCTGAACGAATTGTAAGGTTGCCGGGCGGTTTGAAAAATTTTCTCAGTTATTATTTTTATTACTAATTGTCGTATCGTACTTAATGAGAGCAGTTAGTCAGTTTGAGGATGTAGCCTACTCAGGTTACGATTTTCTTTCTTTGACTAAATGGTTTAATGTTTGTACGAAGATACGGTACCTTGATATGCGAATCCCATGAATCATTTTGCATAGAAAATTATGTTACAAAGCTCTCAGGTGAACTGCATCCTGCGCTGAACAGTCACTTGATATTTACTCTAAAGGTGAAGGTGACACGGATGAATTAACTTGAACACTTTTTGCCTTACAAATTATCATACAGTGTCATTGTTCATATAAAGAGGGTCAAAGTCGGGTCCAAACTGTTGTAGGCTCGTACAATATATGTACTGTATATATCTATATATATATATATATATATATATATATATATATATATATATATCACACACACACACACACACACACACACACATTTGAGTGTGTATGTTTGTGTGCCTGTGCGTGCGTGTGTACTCTTGCTTATTGAAGGTTACGCTTCTGCTTAATACCTGTGCGACAGGATTGGCACAGGCTATTATTTGCAGTATTCAGACCTGCGCCAACAATTCCTGGCGGTGACTGCATTATCGTGTGAGTGTGTTGCGTAATGCTGTGGTGTTGGCCATGACGACACGGCCTGGCCGAACAATGATAATACGAGTAGCCTGTTCTTGCTGGTGTTAGCGGAGGGCCTGGGTTTTCTTCCCCCTGTGAATGATTCCTCCAGTGACAATGGCTTCGAATTGCCGGCCAGACCCACAATGCACCGACTGTCCTCGCCTCATGGGAGGGTGAAGAGTGGCAGTACTGTATGAGCATGAGTCGCTGGTGGTGAGAGAATTAATATTATCTCTGTAAACTTATTCATGGATGCACTTTAATACAGTATTTTATTCAGGATAACACCAGACGATTTTGTCCACCTGAGAGAGATCCCAGGAGTGGTTCGGTGGTGGCGTGTTAGTCTCACGAGCTGAATGTGTCCAAGTTTGGCGGTTATATGCTGCTTGGATATGGGGGGTAACTGAAAACAAACAAACACACACACACACACACACACACACACACACACACACACACACACACACACACACACACACACACACACACACACACACACGTTCATATCTCAACACCTAAGTAGTCCTATGTAGTCAAACTTGTGTCTATACCACACCTCCGTGCCTTCATATGCTGCAGAATGGCACTTCTGTATTATTATTTTCACATAGACACACACACATGTTAATTAACCATACACGTGTAGTCAGACTTTACATACCGTACATTAGACGCAGATTCACAAATATACTCTCTCACCCACATACACATACTAGTAGGCTGCACCTCTCTCTCTCTCTCTCTCTCTCTCTCTCTCTCTCTCTCTCTCTCTCTCTCACACACACACACACACACACACACACACACACACACACACACACACACACACACACACACACACACACACACACACACACACACACACACACACACACACACACACACACACACACACACACACACACACACACACACACACACACACACACACACACACACACACACACACACACACACACCTCCTCGTAACCCCGGATAATAAGTGGCCATAAACTTAGAGTGACGTCTGGACACAAAATGGCTCTTTACTGATGGTGGGGTGAGTGGGGAAGGATGAAGAGAGAAGGGGAAAGGGAGGGGGAGGTGAAGGAGAGGTGAGAAACGATACGAAAGGGCTGTGGGGAAGAAACAAGAGGAAGGTGGGAAGGGAGGGACAAATGGAAGGAGGCAAAAGGTTATATCTAATTATGACGCCGATTGCATGAGTCACAGGCAGACAACCAAGTTCTTGTCAGCCCCTAAAAGATAACCTGCAACAGTCAAATTCACCTGGGTCACCAATTATTCTTAGATGGAATGGAGATAGAGAAGGATGAGGGGGAGATGAAAAGTGATGGGGAGAGATGGGAAGGGAGGTAAACGGAGAAGACAGGGAGGAGAATAGAGGTGAAGGGGATGGGGTTCGGAAGAAGTGAGAAACAGGAAGGAGGAGGGAGGGGAGGGACATGAGAGGGAAGTGAGTAGGAGGAGAGGGGGTGCAGAGTGGGGGAGAGAACAGGGTATTGAGTGACGAAGACGGAAGGAGGGAGGGAGGGGAAGATAGGGAAGAGAGGAGGGGAAACAGACAGGTGAGTGTGGGACGGAGGGAGGAGAGGGTTTGTTTGGGAGAGAGAGGTGGGAGGGAGGGAGGGGAGAGAAAGTGGAGAAGGCAGGAGGGGAGAGGAACAGGGAAGGAGGGTGGAGGGGAAGATAATTCTGTTTTTCTGTTCATTATCATCTTATATCTTTATCTGCAACATCATTTTTTGTGTGTGTGTGTGTGTGTGTGTGTGTGTGTGTGTGTGTGTGTGTGTGTGTGTGTGTGTGTGTGTGTGTGTGTGTGTGTGTGTGTGTGTGTGTGTGTTACTTTTCAGTGTTATAGCTTTACAGACCCCATGCTAGCTAACGGTACAAAATTTTATTAGCTTAATCTATAGGATTGTCTTTTTATTGTTCATGGTTCAGCCACGAGAATGTATTCATCTTAACAAGGCTTAAATGTTTAGACAGCAGGGTTTGTGTCAGCTGATTTAAACCGTCTGGAGGTGGCCAGAATAAAAAGCCCCAGTGGATACTGTACCTTTCTTACAAAGGGTGGGAGATCGTTCCTAGTGGAGGGATTACAGTCTGTTCATTTCGTTGTAAATGTACGTCTTGGCTATACGTATCAAAACACACACCCACACACCCACACACACACCCACCCACCCACCCACCCACCCCCACACACACACACACACACACACACACACACACACACACACACACACACAAACGTTGGTATTAACGGATTAACCTACCAACAAGAATATTTTGAAGTTGGTCATCAAATTCACCATCATTATCATTCCAATCATAATTCCCACCTTAAAAGATGGTGTGAGGTGGTCCATAAACAAAGGAAAGAGAGGGAACAGAAGAAGAAGAGAGAGAGAGAGAGAGAGAGAGAGAGAGAGAGAGAGAGAGAATAACATGTAGCGTACCTAGTGGAAAGTGCCACAGTCATTCACACATATTCCAAGCCTTCAGCATCCTGGCTCCCCTCCATAAGCAACACCATCAGCACATTTTTACATACTGTGTGTTGTTGTAGATGCATATTACATACACCTCTGGCACAGCGTTACTCCTCGACCACCAAGCTCATAAAAGGAAGGGTACGGTAATAAATTGTGCATTAAAAAAAAAAAAGAAGTTAATTGTTTTATGTAGTTGGTCATTATTTTCTTAAACGTCGTGGGTTCCAATGAAAAGAGCGAGATTAGGCTTACAACCCCTGTTACCCAGTTGGTTATACTGTAGCTGCTTAGTTTAATAGTCTTCTGGTTCTGCCACGGTTTTGAGACTGTAAAGGAACTAAAGATTGCTGCTGTCCATTTTACTTTACGTCCTGCGTCACTGGAGTTCTCTCTGAAGGTAAATAAAATCGTCTGGTGGTAGCAAGAATATGAAGTGTAAATTGTATTATCTAAATGTTTCTTTACCTCCCTCATGACGAAAGGCCTTTCATGAGATGTATAAAATCATCTGACGCTAGCAAGAACAAAATATACAAGAAGGGGTAAAGTGTAAGAAGAGCTCACCAGAGATCAAGATTTTACAAGTGACAGGCTGATGCAGTAAACCGAATATCATCGGGCAGTAATAAGAATAAGATAGACCATCGTACAGGAGGGTGTTAACTTACGGGAAGAGGCTACTGAGCACTGAGTAGTACATATAAGCTGAATAAATCCGTCTAGCAACAGCAGGAACAAAAAATACAAAAAATCCTCCATACTGAAGAGGCTAACGTACAGGAATAATTTACAGAGACAGTGTGATAATATTAAATGCAAAATACCTTACATAAATTTCCCCTTGTCAGACGGAATATGGAGAAGTGTATTTGAGTTTTCTTGTGTGTGGCTCAAATGGGAGAGTGTGGAATTGTTTTGAGAAGCGTGGACTGAATTATAGGCGGGCGGGGTGGTAATGAGAGAGAGAGAGAGAGAGAGGGGGGGGGGAAGAGGAGCTAAGGGGTGTGTGAGGTGTTACAAAGAGGGGGGCGGGGCGGACTGCAGCGAGTGAGACAACAGAAGGAATGAAGTGAGAAAGACAGGAAAATAAGAGAGAGAGAGAGAGAGAGAGAGAAAGCACTTGACCTAAGAGAGTTTTCCTTGTCTCTATGCCTCCCCCTCCCGTCTTCTTCCCCTCCCTACCCCTACCCTACCACCTCCACGCCCCACCCTTCTCTACCCGCCCACTTGTCACTCAACACTCCCCTTCTTCGTCGTTGCCTGCAGCTAAACTTAAAAAAAGAAAATGCTGCTTGAGGTAAACAACAAGTATATGCCGGTAAACATGTGAATAATAGAATAGATAGATAAATAGATAGATAGATAGATACATACATACGGACGTAAAAGCTTCATCTGGTAAACAGCAAATTTATGAATGAGATAAATGCCGAATATATCAGTGTAACTAACCAACTAACTAGGTAGAAAAATTGAATCTGTATGCGTCACTGTAGATATGTTTTTTTTTTTTTTTTTAAATCCTGTAGCAACATATAATGGCATATTCGGTGTATCTTCTTTTCACACCTTCCTGGTATTATTCTCTTCCACTTATCTTATGCGTTGTGATTATTCTTAGTTGTTACTGTTTCGGTACATTGCCAGAAATTTCCTCTCTAAGTATTATTTCTTTTTACTCTCTCTCTCTCTCTCTCTCTCTCTAGCGGTATATATTTAACACCCCATCACCACGAAAGCTTTCCCTTATACTTAATAAACATTGTCTGCAGATGAAAAGAATAGACCGAATATTCTGTCCTCGGATTGAAGGATTACTGACTGGAGGGGAGAGGGAGAAGGGGGGAAGAAAAGAGTGGTTTGTGTGGGAGAGGGGAGATAGGTAGATGCAAGGAGTGGTGTGGGTAATAGAAGGGAGAAAGTGGTGTGGATAGGATTGAAAGGGATGGATGGATTGAGATGAAGGAGACAGAGAGAGAGAGAGAGAGAGGGAGGGCGGTGTGGGGAAGGGGGGGATGCTCCGTGTCTTCCCACTATAATCATCTTCCAGCCGACCTCATCTAGCTGGTGATCTGTTTTGGGCAGAGAGAAGAAACCCGCAGGCCTGCTTCCCCCCTCCCCTCTCTCCCTTCCTACTTTTCTCTCTCTCTCTCCTCCTTCCTTCTCCCCCCGTCTCCTCTCTGTCTTCCCCTCCCTACTTTTCTCCTCCTCTTTCTCCCTTCCTGTGTTTTTCTTCCCTCCCTCTCCCTTCCTCCTTCCTGCATCCCTCCTCTCCCATTCCCCTCCCTACTTTTCTCTCCTCTTCTCCCTCCCCTCTCTCCTCTTCTCCTCCCCACTTCCCCTCCCTCTCTGAGTTTCCCTCTCCCATCTTTCCCTCCCTGCTTCTCCACTTCCCCCCTGTCCCCTTCCCTCTCCCTCCTCTCCCCTCCCTCCCCACTCTCCCCCGTCCCAACCTCCTTTAGCTGTTCGTCTGTTTGTTCTCTCTCCCCTCCCTCTTATTCTTTACTAGCCTCTTCAGTCCGATGCCTTTATTCAGTTGCATATTTACAATCTCCAGACGAGTTTATTCTGTTTAGGAAAATTTTTCGAACTCCGGAGGCTAAGGTCGTGTTTTAAGTAACTAGTTTCGTAACGCCTCATTCTTAGCAGTGTATGCCACACATTACAACTCGATATTCTCTTGTATTTTTGAAGTAACGTATGTCGATATAATAACAATATAAATAACATATATTACGGGAATAATTTAAGGTGTAGTGCTAATATATAAAATAAGTGGCAAAGAAAGAGGTACTACGAATCCTCCTTCACCATGGGCTCTCCTGTTCTGAAATGAATCGTCTTATAACAGCAAGAAGAAAATACAGATATACGTCGTGGAACTGAAGTGGTTAGCCCTTTTAGTACGGCGACGTAGCTTCCTGGTGAATTCTTGCAGGTACAACAGTACTGTGATGAATTCATGATGGTGAATGGGTTAATGAAAGCTATATTCAGTTCTAAAAATCTCTCGAGTTCAGTAAGTTTTGCATGGGGATAGCAAGAAATAAAAAATACGTCCTCAGGCTGAAGTGATTAACTCCCTCACTAAGGTACAAGATGTCTGTCATAACGTGACTATTATTGTGTGGCGGGGTACAGTAATACTGTATAATGAGGTACATGATTAGCCTACCGGACATTGTTGCCCTGTGTATCCCACGGTGTTTTCAGCTGTGCATTGTCATCTTTCCAGCTCTGCATTCCCTGCTCACCGTTGATGCGTGAACCTTGCGTCACCTCATCCTCAGTTTTTATCGCCAACAATACCGTCTTGCCTAACCCGTCCATCCGTTCGTCGGTCTGTCCGAGTGGGTTTTATCAGCGCTGAAAGACGAGCCAGACGCAAAGAACCGGGCTTTTTGTAGCTACTGATCTGAATACCTTCACATTGTTGTTTTCCCAGGCCACTCACCCCACCACCTCATTAACCCTCTCACGGGAAGTGGTTCATCTCGGGCGAGTGAATTCATCAGGCAATAACAAAGGGAAAAGAAAAAGAAGAAGAAGAAGAAGGATTAAACCTTTTCACAGGGAGATTGACTCAGCTATATAAAATTATCTTGCTTTTGCTGGATTTAAATGCTCAGCCGCTGAAAGGGTTTGCCTACCTTTAACTCGTGGGATTGCTTTCAGCCAGGAACAATAGGCCATACGAGTGAATAACAAAGCTGTATGGTAGGGTAGTATGCAGAATGAAAGATATGTCAGGGCAGCCTCGTAAACCTGGGATGATACCGGCCTCAGTTTTTCAGCAATACCCCATCTCAAGTCCGTCTCTGGTCATGGCCGGTTTATGCGTAGCACTGTAGCCATCTCTGTGATGTCACCAGCCTTCTCTCCACCCCACCACATGCACAAGTATTTCATCCTCCTTTCTTATCCGTCTCTACATCTTAAACCTGCCAGAAACCCTGTGAAGTTGGTTGATGGTGGTGGTGGCAGGTGACGGTGTGAGATTGGTGGGAGATATGAGAGGTGATGGTACCTGGTTGGGCCCACCACTCTCACCTAACCCATATAGCCTGGTTCTTGCCCTTACCTGTAATCACCTCACACACCTGTCTTCGCTTATATACACCTGTCTTCACTTACGGTATAATACATACTTTTTACTTTATACTTGTTGTCTCATATGCGTACCGTTACTGATACATGCTTCACGAGTACACTGAGGTAGTGTTTCCTAATCAAAAGAAAAGGCAGGTGGCACCAAAAATAAGCTAACAAAGACGCCATCGTAGTGCAGGGGTTAACAGGCGTATCCTCAGTGGCTTTACAGATCTCGACATACTTCTGTCTTAGCGATTTCTGCTCATTGCATCTTTGTATCCTTTTGTACTGGGATTTCACTGATGCGAACTCTATCGATATAAAGGCGATATAAAAGTAATACGCAAAAGAATGTTACGCAATGATCCACAAAATAAATCGCTAAGGAATAAGTGCTACGAATCCTTCAGTGCCACATGAATACGGCCAATCAGTTTTTTTTCCTTTTCTTCTTCCTCCCGTGTGTTGTGAGAACGAGTGTGTGTGTGGTACGAACGAGTGAATGTACTGTATGTGCGTGTGTTGTGAGTGTATGTAAGTGCATGTACACTGTTTCGTACCGTGTGTGTGTGTGTGTGTGTGTGTGTGTGTGTGTGTGTTTATTCGTGTATCGTAAATGTCAGTACGTGTGTTGTGAGCATAAGTGCATGTGTGGTGAGTGCTTGCGTGCGTGCTTTGAGTGTAGCCTTAGAGCATGTATATTATGTTTCGTAAGTGTGAGTGTCTTGTGAGTATGAATGTGTGTGTGTGTGTGTGTGTGTGTGTGTGTGTGTGTGTAAATGCTTGTGTTGAATGAGATTGCCTCTGTTGTGAGAGGAAGTGCGTGTGTTGTGAGTATAAATACGTTTATAATCGTGTTTCGTAACTGCGAATGTGTTTTGAGAGCGTGTGTTGAGTGTGAGAGTGTTTTGTGAGTGCGAGTGCGTGTGTTGTGAGTGTGTGTTGTGACCCATTGTACCGACGTGACGGGGCGGAATCAGCGCATTTTTTTTTTTTTACACTCTCCAAGAAGCCGCCATAAGGTTTTCGGTTCTCTTTTTTCGTTTGATATATTTTTTTTAATGCTATTTTTAATGGTTCGGGTTATGGCCTTAATCTCCCGTTTTCGGTTTTCCTATTTTGTGTGGATTCTGTATGTTCCCCCCCCCCTCTCTCTCTCTCTGTCTCACACACACACACACACACACACACACACACACACACACTCATCATGGCCTTCATCCCCTTCACCCTAATCCGGCTCTTCTTTCCCAGCTCACGTCTTACCTTTTCTCACCGTCCTATTAAGCACATTCTCTTCCCCTTCTCTTTCTATCCCACTTTCTGCTTACTTTTCCCCTTCACCTTTCTGTCGCCTCCTCTCCCTCCCTTCACTCTTTTGTTATTTCCTTCCCTCTTCTTTTCTCTTCTCCTCCTCACCCCTTCTCTCCTTTCCCCTCGCATTCCTCACCCCTCTCTCTTTCCCCTACCCTTGTCTCTCTCTTCTCTTGCCTCCCCTTCTCTCTTCCTACCTATTTTTTTTTCTTCCACGCTCCTAAATCTCTTTCCTCCTCCACGATTTTCTCCCCCTCGTATTCCCCCCTTTCCTGTCTCCTACTTTCCCCCTCTCACTTCTTTCCAGCTTTACTATTCTTTCAGATACAGACACACAGGCAGACAGGCAAGCAGATTGACACAGACGTAGACAGCCGGAAACAAAGACAGACAGACAGACACAAATAGACAGAGTGACAGTCAGACATACAGAAAAACGGGCCCACACATTCGGACTTACACAAAGACAGGCAGCCACAGCCACAGACACACAGACGGTTGGACATACAGTACACGCAGAGAGAGAGCTTAGGTGGACACACACACACACACACACACACACACACACACACACACACACACACACACACACACACACACACACACACACACACACACACACACACACACACACACACACACACACACACACACACACACACACACACACATAGAGAAGAAGGCTCTTGCAGACAGACCAACAGACACACATAGAGAAGAAGGCTCTTGCAGACAGACCAACAGACACAGACAGACAGAGAGACACAAGCAGAAGACAGAGACATATACCTGTACACAAAGACAGGCAGACACACATAGAGAGACTGATAAGAACAGGCAGAAAGACAGACAGACAGGTAGACGACGCTTAACCCACATTCCCCTACTCATGCCTGGCAAAGGGTGACTGACTGACCTGGTGACTGACTATATAAGTACTGGGAGCTGATTTTCTGACTAACTGACTAACTGACTGATCTTGTGATGGACTTGCTGATTTGTGAATGACTGACTGACTACCAGATTTTGTGACCTGCCGACAGACGTACTTTAACTGACTGTGACAGTGACCTGCAACTCACATGCACATCACCAAGACTAACTGACTGGCTGTGTGATTGACTGTCTGAATAACTAAAACACCGTATCTAATTGACTTCGGTATTTAATTTGTTGGACGAATTACTTGAAAACTAACTGCTTGGCTGATACTGACTGGCTGACTGACCGATTAACTGACTGAGTGACTGGCTGGCGACGTGTGACCTGGAAACTAGTACATCTCACGGTGTCTTGTCACGGGGTCCGACGAAAGAGGAAAAAAGTAATGCACGGAAGACAAATAGGAAGGAAGGCAAGGAAGAAGGAAGAATATATGAAAGGACGAAGGAAAGAGAGGAGAAAAGAAGGCAGGAAGTAAAAACAGTAAGGTACTCAAGAAGGAAGGAATGTAGGAAGCTGATAAATATTTAAAGAGGAGAGCGACTGGGTAGATGAAAGAGTGCAAGAAGAGAGAGAGAGAAAGAGAGAGAGAGAGAGAGAGAGAGAGAGAGAGAGAACTCAGCGTAGAGTAGCATGACAGTATTAATTCACAGTTATGTATCGTCACGTGCGGGTGGGGGGAGGGGCAGAGGGTGCGGTGGAGGGAGAGATGGAGGGCAGTGTCCCCCTCCACCCCCACCCCTGCACGGTCAGTACAGTGCTGGAAACGCGTGACACAGTAACCTGGAGCCCCTCCCCCCCCACACGCACCACCTCTTCCTCTGTCTTATTGCTGGACTGTGTGTGTGTGTGTGTGTGTGTGTGTGTGTGTGTAGAAATGGTCAAGTGTATGTAGGTGGGAAGTTAAATTGGTTCTCCTTCACTCTCCCTCCTCCCCTCTCTCCTCCCCCTCTCCTCTCTGCTTTCTACACCCCTCCTCACCACCTTCCGCTTCCTCCTTCTCCTGTGTTTGCTTCCCTCTTATCCCCGTTCACCCAGCTGTATAACTGGGGACCTGGATGTAACTTCGATTGTTGCAGGGCTTATTCTCCCTCTGTGGCCGCGTCGATATCCTCCTCCTCCTCCTCCTCCTCCCGCTCCTCCTCCTCCTCCTCCTCCCGCTCCTCCTCCTCCTCCTCCTCCTTTTCTGTTTTTCCTCCTCCTTTTCCCTCTTCACCTCCCTTTGCGCCTGTTGTTTAGTGAAGTATTTTGCATATTACAGCTCAGCACTTTCTTGTAGATCTGTATCATTTTATTACTTTGTTTTACATCAGCCTAGTTTGCATAAGTAACACGTGAAAGAATATATAGCAAAATGACATCCTTTATTTCTTTGTTCTTTATTGTTATTATTATTATTATTATTATTATTATTATTATTATTTTGTTGCTATCTCAGGCGGTTTTATGTTTTAGCTTTGGGTAATATGAAAGGGTATGAAAGAAATTCCTAAGACGTCATTTTTTTCTTCTACAGTATTCTTACTATATTACTCTAAGACGATTTTTTATGTATTAATTTATGTATGTTTCTTTCAGGTGAGGGAAGACAAGTGAAGTGTTTTAATAAGAGCAGTCAGCAACCCTTTCCTTACGAGTGGTCGCTCCTGGGTTGAGTAAAATCGTCTTCAGGTAAGTAGATGAAAGTAGTTAGAGGAGTTGCTGTGCTGAAGGAAGTAAGAGAGGAGAGAAGAGAAAGGAGAGAGAACAAAGAGAGGAGAAAGGAGAGAGTAGAGGTAGGAATGAGGACAGTGAGGAGGAAGGGAGAAGAGGGGAGGAAGGATAAAGAGAAGAGGGAGAGGCGAAACAGGATAGCGTGGAGAGAGAGAGAGAGAGAGAGAGAGAGTGAGTGTGTGTAGCGAGGGTGAGGTAACGGTGAAGTGAGGGAGGTGGTGGTCAAGTGGTTTAGGAGTGTACTGTTGATTGCAAGTTCCCTGGATCGAGTTCCGGCCGGGGGCAGAAAACAGGTTCACTCATTCCCCCCGATGACATAATAGTGTTATTCCTACCCCAACACGATTTTACACAGTTTAGTAGAAATCTCGTACTAAGCGAGTTTTGATGAAGGCTGTATATAACCTGTCTAGTTCGACAAGTCTCTCGTAACGTAGATAAAATAGTCTGGAGGCAGCAGGAATAAAGTGAATAAAATATGCCATTGTTTTGAAGGGGTAATTATATGAAAATCCTTATCATCTTCAATCCAGTGATATATTTTAACGATTTGCCGAACAAGAATATTAGCTACGTATGTTCCCAATTTCCAATGACCTGCCAAAATTATCCCTTGAGGTTAATAAAGAATCGTCTGGATGTAGCAAGAATAAATCTATAGCAGAAGTCACCAGATGCGAAAGATTATGTTAGTAGTCCTGTTTACACTTCTACCACCCACCGACGCCATTTAATAGCGTACCCATAAATACCACCACACCAGTCCTTAAATTGGATATCCTGGTGTAATTCAGTATAAAGGGTTCGTATTAATGCCCAGATGGTGACATGTGAAGGAGTTTCATGCCGTCTGTGCCTGAGATGACTACCTGGCCTGTCTTAGTCTGAGAGAGAGAGAGAGAGAGAGAGAGAGAGAGAGAGAGAGAGAGAGGGTTAGGACGGGCATTGGGTTTGGGATGGGTGGTGAGCGAAAGGGGTGAGTGAGAGAGGCGAAGAAAGAAAGTGAGGGAGGTGAAGGAAAAGGGAGGAGACGGTGAGAGAGAGGGAGAGATGAGGGTAAAGGAAAGGGAGGAGTGAAAGACGAGAGAAAAAGTCAGGGAGGGAGGTGGGGGGTGAGGGTGAGAGAGAAATAATGGGGTGAAAAATGGAAGGAGGGATGAGAGAGGGGGAGAAATGAAAGAGGGGAGAGAGGAAAGTAAGAGAGAGATATGGAGGTAAAACAGGTGGAGAAGAAAGGTGTGACGGAGGGAGGGAGGGGTGAAAGGAGAGAAAGGGAGGTGGGAGAGAGTGAGCAAGGTAGAGCTAACGGTCATAGTGGGGTGGTGGTGGTGGGGGCAGAGGGAAGGGGGTGGGGGAAGGTGAGAGGATGAAGGGAGGGGGAAGGTGAGAGGATGAAGGGAGGGGGGAGGGAGAGGGATTATGATGAGGGGAATAGATGAGAGAGGAGGGGGGGAGGTGGAGTATAGAGTAGGTTTGAAAGGTAAGGGGGAAAGTGGAGGTGAAGGGTGAGAGGTATAGTAGGTAGCTGCGAGGTGAGAGGAGAAACATTGTGAGAGAAAACAGGGAAGTGGTAGGTGAAAGGGAAGGGATAAGAAGGGGTGGTAGGGGAGAGGAGAGGTCAGAGCCGTGGATATACCCATTTCTCTGGAAGGGGTAGATGAGAGAGAGAGGGCAGGGGGAGGGGACGGGGGAAGATAGGGTGAGAGGAGAGGTGGAGGCGAAGGGTAGGGGGGATGTGATGGAGCAGAGGGGAGGGATGGTGGGGGAGAGGTATGGCGAAGGGAGAAGTGATGAGGTGGAGGGAAGTATGGCGAACGGAGAATGTGAAGGAAGGAGGGGAGAGAGTATGGTGGGAGGAGGGGAGGGGAGGACTGCACAGTTCCCAAGCAAGTGTACTGAGCTGGGTAGGATAACGGGCAAACAGGTGTGCAGTGGGAGGGGGGGAGAGGAGAGGAGAGGGAAGGAAAGGAAAGGAAACGAAAGGAGGGGAGAGGAGAGGAGAGACGAAGAAGAAAGTAGGAGAGGTGTAATGAAAGGGGAATGGAAGATGAAGAATAAGGAAAGAACAGCTGGTACAGTGATACACTGACCACCGCAGACCCTCTGGCAATCACCCGTACTGGAAATTCAGTAAAAATAACGGCGTGCAGGACTGGAAAACTTGAAAGAATATTTTAACGAAACAGTATAAAGCAGTACTAAAAACGAAACTTCTAATGTGAAATTGCTCCCGGGATTGTGGTTTTAATCACGAATTTAACTCTTTATTTTTCATGGTGTGATTTCCATAGTGTTTATAAATCTTCTAAGCTTCACTTGTTGAAAACAGCAATACCTGCCGCCTTTTTATTGAGTGATCTAGTCCACATATGTTGAGACGGATGGGAAGAAACTAGGGAGAGGAGAAGGTGGAGCGAGTAAGGGGAAATGGAGAGAGATTGAGAGATGAGGGACAAGGGAGGGTGAGGGACAGAGGGATAAGAAGGGGGGGAGGAGTAGAACTGGGGAAAACAATACAGAGGAGAAGAGGGAGGGAAAGGGGGAGAGAGGAAGAAGAGAGGGAGAGAGGAGGGGAAGGGGAAGGTGAGAGGAGGGAGGTGGAGGGTGAGAGGAAGTAAAGGGTGAGAGAAGAATGAGATAAGAGAGGAGAGGAAGGGGGAGGGGATAACCGTAGTGGTAAAGAAGAGACCAAAGAGAGGAAGTACAGTATAGCAAAACAGGCTTACAAGCAGATGATGCAAACACACAGACATTCATAAAGGTTAGCAGGCAGGTAGGTTTACAGGGGAAAAACTGGCATTCAGGCGAGAGGCAGGAGGAGAGGGGAGGAGGAAAGACGAGAGGAGGATATGAAGAGAAAAGGAGGGGAGAAGAAAAGGAAGGAGAGGAGGGGGAAGAGGAGGATAGAAGAATGTTGGTACCGGTGATAAAAGAGATCCTAATAATACTAAAAGGTTGAATAACAAGGTTATACTGAGAGAGAGAGAGAGAGAGAGAGAGAGAGAGAGAGAGAGAGAGAGAGAGAGAGAGAGAGAGAGATATTAACCAGGAAAGGCGAAGGAGAATATTCGCAAGATTATGTAAGGAAAAAAATACCTGAAACCAGCCAGAATGTACAAGGTCAACACACACACACACACACACACACACACACACACACACACACACACACACACACACACACACACACACACACACACACACACACACACACACACACACACACACACACACACACACACACACACACACACACACACACACACACACACACACACACACACACACACGATGTTTTTGTTGCTGCTTTTGTTGACATTGTTGCATTTTTGTTCATATGTCACCTTGTCTGCCTCTCTCTCTCTCCCCTGATGGCCAATATTCCTAAGCTGGGAGAGGGCTGGTGTGTTCCTCTAACCATAGATGATTCTTTCTGATACGGTGCGTCAGGGAGAAATATGACTGACGTGACCAAAGTGTGATTTAGACGCGGAATAGGTGGCAAACTTTTATCAATGAGTGTAAAATGTCATCATCGTTCTTCATCAAGGTTATTAATTTTGCCAAGTCAGGCGCTACGTCGTCCGATTCTTGATTACCAAACCGGTCGTAGGGACTGATGCTGGTTTTCTCACTCCGTAACCTTGGTAACTCTCTCTCTCTCTCAATCTCTCTCTCTCTCTCTCTCTCTCTCTCTCTCATCCGTATGGTAAAGAAATGCACGACAGTTCCTTCCACCCGCGGACGTCTGAATCGTTTTTCCGCCTACTATCTCGAGACACTTTCATTCAACTTGAGGGGGGTGGTTTGTGGTGAAGGGATTAACGATGGCGAAAGCTATATAACTCCTCCAATTTGAAAAGTCTATCGTAAGTAAAGATCATGTGTAAGCAGGAAGGAGTACGTTAAAAAGCACGTCCATGTGTTGATAAGATTGTACGCAGTGTTCACCTTGTCAGTTTACATTCGTGGGTGAGTTATCAGGCACGTCTTTATGTAACCTGGATTTAGCCTACCAGTTAAAACCTATTCAGTCCAAGGACGTAGTTTGTTTCTCCCCCCTCTCTCTCTCTCTCTCTCTCTCTCTCTCTCTCTCTCTCTCTCTCCCCACCAACAACAACAGACGATTCTATTTCTAAACTTGCGAATTATCAACCTCTTTCACTATAACATGTTGATCTCGCAGGAGCTGTATCAAGTCTTGTATGGGAAAGAGCCATAGGAAAGCAGGGGAAGGGGAGGGGAGAGAGGGAAATGATGGGGCTAGTCCCTTCATTTCGGTGACGTATTTTTCTATCTTATTGTTGCCGTTTTCAGAGGTTTTTCAGTCAGCTTAGGACACACTCGAGCTGCAGGGGCATGTAGCTTTCACCACAACTTCACCACAGGAGGTTCCCCAGAAGATGCATAATATCTCATTTGAGTTCATTTTCGTTCCCTTTTCAGTGCAGTATTGTGAATTGGGTTTGATGGTCGAGTTGGCTGGTATTGTTTATTTCCCCAGTTACTCTCGTGGCGTTATCGGTGGTGGAGAGATTAGCGCTATCACCCACACCACTACAAGCCTTATCTCGCCTCTATCTTACCTCATCATAATAACTAGGTGTTGTTATGGGGATTTGTTTTTCTTTATACTTACTTGTCTGTCTGCCTATTTACCCATTCACCTACCAGTAAACCAACACACATGTCAGTCTTTTTTCTGTCTATCCATTTATGTGTCTACCTGCCTACCTACCTACCTACCTACTTACCTACCCACCTTCCTAGCCCATCTGACCTACCCACACTCTTGCAGAACATAGCTTTCTACCTTTCATATCGAGTTATCTAGCAACACACCTCTGCTCATCCCTTGTATCCTACCTAGCAATTTCATCTACGTGCCTGTCATCCCTATCCACAGTACCTTTCTTTCCCACCTGTCCGCCTACCAACCGACCCACCCCACCCACCTTCTCCCCTCTCTCCCTCCCTCCCTCAACCTACCTACCTATCTACCTACGTACCTACTTACCGACCTACCCACCTACATTCCTACCCATCTGCTATCCCTGGACTCTCCCTACCAATCTACCCCTACCCACCTACATTCCTACCCATCTGCTATCCCTGGACTCTCCCTACCAATCTACCCCTACCCATACCTGCCCATCATTTAGTAAACCTACCCATTTCTGACCCATATTTAACCCCATCCACCTTATTTTCTCCTTACACGTCTTCCATGGTGTGCCTTTCCATCTCCACCATTTGTTGTTGTTCTCCTTCATCTTCTTAGTCCTTGGTATACCTTTTCTTCTCCATTTGTAGTTGTTGTTGTTGCTTTTGTTGTTTTTGGTGGTGGTGGTGGTGGTCGGCTTCTTCTTCTTCTTGGGTATGCCTTTTCATCTTGATTTGTTGTTGTTGTTGTTGTTGTTCTTCTTCTTCTTCTTCTTCCTCTTCTTCCTCTTCATCTCCTCCTCCTCCTCTTTCTTTATCTTTTTCTTCCTCTCATTGGCTGTCTCTTAATACCGTCACGTTTCTTTATTTTATCCTCTTCTTAAGCTGTCATCAGGTAGGAAGTCGTCTGTAGGTCCAAGTCTGTCCGTCTGTCTGTACCCTCTGGCTGTTTGTATTGTGTGTGTGTGTGTGTGTGTGTGTGTGTGTGTGTGTGTGTGTGTGTGTCTCTCTCTCTTATATTCATTTCGGTTGTTTCTCTCCTTTCCTTTATTTACCTTCCATATCTCTCCTCTCCTCCACCTGTCATAATTATTTGCTCCACCTCTCCACTCATAGCCTCTTAAAACACACACACACACACACACACACACACACACACACACACACACACACACACACACACTCAACTTAATCTCTCTCTCTCTCTCTCTCTGTCTCACACACACACACACACACACACACACACACACACACACACACACACACACACACACACACACACACGACACTACTCAAGCCTGCGATAGACATACAGTACCTCCACTTAACCCAACGATAAGCTTACAGAGAGAGAGAGAGGGGGGGGGAATAGGTGAAGGTGAGAGAAAATGGAGGGAAAGGAGAGATGGAGAGAAGATAAGTGGGTAGCCGATGGAGGAGGAAGTGAGAGGGTTATGTAGGTAGAGAGAGAAAGTAGGTAGGTGGGTAGGTAGACAGGAAAGTAGGTAGGCAGGTAGGGAAAGTAAGAAGAATGGGAAGGAGTCTGAGCTGTGGACGCATTTTAGTAGATATGAAGATAGGGAGGAAAGTAAGGGAGAATGAAAAACGTAGGTAGGTAAGCAGGTGGGTAGGTAGGTAGGTAAATAGGCAGGTGTGTAGATGGTAGCTAGGAAGACAGGCAGGCAGGCGGGCAGATATGTAGGCAGGGTGGCTGGTAGGTGGGTATGTAGGTAAGTAGGTAGGGAGGTATATAGATAGGTGGATACGAAGGAGTGCGATACGTAGGAAGTATAAAGATAACAAGAGGCGTATTGGCCCATAACGAGGTTATCTGCGAGAAAAAGGCTAATTCTACTTAGATCTAGCCAACGTCTAGGAGAAAAGGTTAGAAAAGATGTGTGTGTGTGTGTGAGAGAGAGAGAGAGAGAGAGAGAGAGAGAGAGAGAGAGGCGCCGTGAAGAAAGTGAAGCTAGGGGGGAGGAGGGCTGCTTTCTCCCTCTCCCCCCTTTTACCCACTCTCGAGGGGCCGGAGGGAGGGGCGGAGAGAAGGAGGGAAGGAGGGCACGGAGGAAAAAAGTGTAGACGGAATAATTGAGATGGGGAAAGACAGCCGGGGGGAAAATGATACCGGTTATATTAATGATACTGAAAATGATAATAATAATAAATAATAATAATAATAATTATTATTATTATTGTTGTTGTTATTATTATTATTATTATTATTGTTATTATTATTATTATTATTATTATTATTATTGTTATTATTGTTTTTATAATTATCACTGTTTTTATTCTTATTCCTATTATTATATTATTATCATTATTATTATATTTTGGTGATAATGGTAGTAGTAGTAGAAGTAGTAGTAGTAGTAGTAGTAGTAGCAGCAGTAGTAGTAGTAATAGTAGTCGTAGCAGTCACCATTATCACCACCACCATCTTCATAATCATCGAAATAATAATAATAATAATAATAATAATAACAACAACAACAGTAATAATAATAATAATAATTAATGACATCAAGCCAGTTAAACACGTCCTAGGAGGAGTTCTTATTGCCACCTCATCATTGCAAATCTAATAATTTTAAGAACATCACACATCTAAAAAAGTATTGCAGAGAGAGAGAGAGAGAGAGAGAGAGAGAGGAAGAAGATATGGGGGTAGGTAAAATAGGGAAGGGTTAAGGAGAAAAACAGGAAGACAGAGAAGACAGTGAGGAGGGGAAAGAGGAGGAGGAGAGGAGGAAGAGAAAGGAAAAGAGGAGGGGAGAGGAGGAAGAGAAGAGAAAAGAGGAGGAGGAGGAGGGGAGAGGAGGAAGAGAAGATAAAAGAGGAGGAGGAGGGTAAGAGGTGGAGGAAGACAGGAAGGGAAAGAGGATGCGAAGAGAAGAAAAGATGGGGAGACCAGGATTTTACTTAATAATTCACTACTATTTAAGTGTATTTCGTAGGTATGTCCTCTTGACCGTTCAACTCGAGGATGTATCTGTTTTCTCTTCTTACAACTACCATACTTTTTTTTTTTCAGCTTAAAAGGCCACGAGTACAGGGAAAAAGAAGATACGGTAGGATAAAGGGGGAGGAAGACGGGTGAGGGTGAGGGAGATATCGAGGAAGGAGGAGGATGGGAAAGATATGGGTCCAGAAGGAGGAGGAGGAAGATAAGGGTGAATGAGAAGGGGGGGGGAAGGAAGAGGAGGAGGAAGTTATGAAGGATGGATGGGACGAAGGAGGAGGAAGGTTGGGAGGAAGGAACGAGGAAGAAGAAGAGGAATTTGAGAAGTAAGGAGGTCAAGGGAGAAGACAAGGAGGAAGGACTAGGAGGAGAAAGAGTAAGGTAAGAGAGAAGGAAAAGAAGTTACGGAGAGAGGCAGAGAGCAGGAAAGGATCACAAGACAGTGGGGGAAGACTGGGAGGAAGGAGGAGGAGGAAGATGGGGGAAGGAGACTGGGTAGACTAGCAGAAAGTAGGCCAACGAGAGAGAAACTACTAGGCTACCCCAAGCCTACCATGTCTGACCACTAGTACACACACACACACACACACACACACACACACACACACACACACACACACACACACACACACACAGCAAAGACAACATATGTAAAGATATATCTAAAAAAAAAAAATACGGTAGGGTAGGCTATAAAGCAGAGGAGGACACAAGTGAATCAGCCAACCAACAAACAAGGAAGTAAATACACGATGAAATACATATTAGCAGAGAGAGAGAGAGAGAGAGAGAGAGAGAGAGACAAATGGGACGTGATGGGTAGATAGATGCATAGAGAAAATAAGACGAATGGGACATGATAGATCGATAGATGAATAGATTGATAGAAAAACAGGTGGATAGTCAGACAATCACAACAGTGAAATAGCGGCAAACGTGAGAGAGAGAAAGAGAGAGAGAGAGAGAGAGACTTTAGGCAGAAGATGAAAGTCGACCTCCTCTGCGCTGTACATGGAGAGAAATTCCTACTTTCTGGAGAGAGAGAGAGAGAGAGAGAGAGAGAGAGGAGAAAAAAAAGAAAATTATAGATGTGGAGGAATGATATACTGTAAGAGAGGAAAAGAGAAGGGGTAGGAGTGAAAGGGGTAATGAAGAATGACTGAATGAAAGAAGCAACGAGGAAGCATTGAAGAAAGGGAGAAGGAGAGGAAGGAAGGAAACTAATTAGGAATGAAGATGAACCTGAGGAAGAGAAAGAAAAGGCAGGAGGAAGATACAGTGAGGAGAAAGATACAGTGATATGTACCGACAATAAAGGAAGGAGAGAAATGGAAGGAGGGGGTGGGAGAGGAAGGAAGGAAGGAAAGAAGGCAGTAAGATGAAGGAAAACTTTAAATGAAAATGAAAAATGGCTGAAGGAGGCGAGGGAAGAGGAAAACGAGGAGAATAAAAATAAGGAAGAGGAAGCGAGGAGGAATGAGAATGAATCGAATTGAGAAGTTGTTTTCATTTCGCTGATAATTGGAGGTATGGATCAGGAGGAAAAGGAGAAGAAGACCAAAGAGGAAGGAGAAGAAGACTAGGAGGAGTAGGATGAGATGTGACAAGAATTAGGTCAAACTAGAGTAGCCGTAGTAGTGGAGGAGGAAGAGGAGGGAAGAAAGAGGAGGAAAACGAATGGTAGCTAAATAGAGGAACAGGAGGAAAGAAAATGAAAGGAGGGAGAAAGAGGAAGAAGATGAAGATGAAAATAAAGGAGGAGGAGGAGGAAGACAAAGGAAGAACAAAAGAAAAGAGCAGGGAAAAAGAAAGCGAAGAAAGAGGAGAGATGGAAGGAAAAAAAAGATGAGGAAACAGAAAGGAAGAAGTAAAAGAAAGGCCCGAGGCAGAATAGAATAAGTGGAGATTGCACGCAGTTTTATTTTCCACGCAGTTTTATTTTTGTCGTTCATCCATTTATTTGTTGTTGTAGTTGTTGTTGTTGTTGTTGTTGTTGTTGCTGTAGTTCGATGGTACTTGTGTTATTGTTGGTACTGATTTTTCTTGCACTGTGCTTTCATTTTTTAGCTTCCGTTAGAGAGAGAGAGAGAGAGAATTTCCCTTGTTACTTTTGCCTCATTTTTCACTTTTGTTTATTTAGCGAAAGCTCTTAAATGCAATGCCAAAAAGACGAATTCCTTATCAGTAAATAATTTTTGAGAGGACACCCTGGTTGGTCTGGGAATGGCGTGGCTATATCAGATCATTATTTTGCTCCATTTTTACTGTTGATTTTGATGCTGCTTTTGTAATCGTCATTTTTGCTTCATTCTCGTGAAAATAACTGGGAATGACGAAATCCTCGATGGTAGAATTTTTATGGGAGGATGGTCATTGTTCAGTATATCAGATCATACTATTGCTTCCTTATGGCTGTATTTCCAGGTAGTTTGATACTGTTGCTTACTTTATTGTTATATTTTCTGGTACTTAAATACTATTGTTCCCCTTTTACATTTGCTGATACTTTAATACTGTTGCTTCCTTTATTATTACATTTGCTGGTACTTTAACACTATTGCCTCCTTTATTAATAATTACAGTTGCTGGTGCTGTTTCTAATCGTCATTTTTCTACGAGTACCGTCGAAAATAGCGCCAGATGGCAAAACTCCTTGGTTCAGACTTTATAACAGGAAATCGTGTTCAGAGGTTAATGAAAACGGTATATCTAAGACCAGACCATTTCTACCTGTGCTGTTGCTTTTGCTGTTACGACACTTTTTCGTGACTGCTGTTGAAAATTTGACCGGAACACAAAAATCCTCCCTGATTTTAATTTTACAAGAAGGTACTGGTATTTTTCGCGGAGGGTAATGGCGATGGTATTTCGGAATATACGAATACCTCTTTTAAATGGTACCCCCTTATTATCAGTACATCCTCGGTTATGTTAGAAAATATTACCGAATGTACTAATACCTCTTTCAAAGGTTATCTCCCTTGTTACCAGTATTTCCTCGACCACCGTTAAAAATATTACGAAATGTATCAATACCTCCTTCGAAGGTTACTTCCCTTGTTATCAGTATTTCCTCGATTAGCGTTGAAAATATTACCAAATGACAAAATCTACCCTGATATTGTAAGAGATTAGGCTACACTGGAGGAAGAGGAATGGCTTGGGTAGGGTATATTTACATCATTCTGTTATTTTATTTACTTTCCTTTATGCTGTTAATGGCTTGGGTAGGGTAAATTTACATCATTCTGTTGTTTTATTTACCTTACTTTATGCTGTTAATGGCTTGGGTTGGGTGTATTACATCATTCTGTTGTTTTATTTACTTTCCATTATGCTGTTAATGGCATGGGTAGGGTATATTACATCATTCTTGTATTAAATTTATTCTTCTTTATGCTATTAATGGCATGGATAGGGTTTATGACATCGTTCTATTGCTGTGTTAACTCTTCTTTATGCTGGTACAGTTTTTTATGACAGTTTTTCATGATCGAAGGCAATAATAACGCCAAATTACAAAATCCTGTTTAGGCTTTGTGTAGGTACCGCGGTCAAGAAATAATGTCCAGAGTACCCTTTATATATTTCCTTAACATCGCTCCCTTTATTATTACTTTTGCACGTACTTTTTATATATTCTTTTTTTTTTACATGATTAGTGTCGAAAGTTACGCCAAGTTGCCAGCTCCTGACTGGTACAAGTTTGTGTCGAGGTACGTTGTTCAGAGGGTAATGACCTGGGTAGCTGTGTAAGACTTGAATTGCCTCGCTAGCTCTTTTATAACCCTCTCTCATGATTATCGCTGGAAATGCCGCCAGATGACAAAATCCCGCCTGGTACAATTTTATGACTGGGTACCTTGGTGAGGGGGGAATGCCCTGGATATATACCGGTAGTCGTACTCTTGTTCTTTTGTTATTAATACCGTTGGTATGACCTCTTATCACCGTTTTTCTTAATTACTGTTGGAAATAACACCAGTAGACAGAATCCTCGCTAGCGCACTTTAATAACGCTATCGTGGTGGGAGGAAAATGATGGGGATAATGTACTGCATGATCCTGAATTGCCCCTTTTGCTATTATATCTCTTTTATCACACCTTTTCCATGATTGCCGTGGAAAATAAGACAAAATGGCAATATCCTCCCTGGTACTGTTTTACGATCCAGGGCACCGCGTTGGGAGGGGATGGGTCAGGGGAATATATAAGAGCCTACTGGTTTGGTAGAATTGGTGTGGCATTCCTAACAGGGGTCTGGCCAAGGTATGTTTGCCCGTTCCTTGGTGATGGCAGGTGTGTGTGTGTGTGTGTGTGTGTGTGTGTGTGTGTGTGTGTGTGTGTGTGTGTGTGTGTGTGTGTGTGTGTGTGTGTGTGTGTGTGTGTGTGTGTGTGTGTGTGTGTGTGTGTGTGTGTGTGAGAGAGAGAGAGAGAGAGAGAGAGAGAGAAATCGGCGGGGGATGGAGGTAGGGATTGGCGGGGGGAGTTGACAAAGTAAGAGAGGGAAGGTAGGGAGGGAGTAGGATTTGTAAGGGGTAGGGGAAGGATTTGAGGAGAGGTAAGGTGAGGAAGAGGACTGGGGAGAGAGGATGGGGGAGGGGTTGGGAAGAGGGAGGTTGGGGAGGGGCAGGTTGTGTAAGAGTGTGCTTGGGTTAGTTTGGAGAGAGTGAGGTGGGGTGTGGTGGGTGGAGGGTATAGAGGGTGAGAAACTGAGGGTGTGGCATGGATGTGGTGGAGCGAGGGTGTGGTGAGGTGAGAGAGTAAGGATGTGGTGGTGTTAGAGAGGGTGAGGCAGGGATATGGTGAGACGAAAGTAAGGGTGTGTCAAGGGTTTGGTGGGATGAGAGTTATGATGTGGTATAGCAGGGGTGTGGTGGAGTGAAAAAGTAAGGGTGTGGTGTGGCAGGAATGTGATGGAATCAGTTTTATAAGGGTGTATGAAAGTGGGGTTGTGGAGAGTGAGTGTGTGGTGGAATTTGGGTGTGGTGAGGTGGGGTGGGATGAGGGTGTGGTGGACTGAAAGGTGTGGTTGGGTGGGGGTAGGCTCAGAGCTTACCTGTGTAAATGTACCGTAACGTGTAGCGGTAGCCTGTATAAGTTTAAAATGTAAAGAAGGCCTGTGTGAGTGTAAAGTGTAGTGGTGGTCTGAGTAAGTGTAAGTGTAGAGGTAGCCTGTGTAAGTATTGAGTGTAGAGGTGGCCTGTGTAAGTATTGAGTGTAGAGGTGGCCTGTGTAAGCCTAAAGTGCAGAGGGATGTGTAAGTGTAAAGTGTAGTGGTGGCCTAAATTCAGGTGTAAGGTGTAGAGTGTTATTCGGTCAGTGTGGGGTGTGTTTGTAATCGGCGGAAGTGTGTGGGTAGGTGTAGCGAGGGGGAAGGGGAGGGAAGGGGAAGGGGGAGTGTGGTAGGAGGGGAGAAGGAGAAGAAAATTTAGGGGAAAGACTAAAAAAGGGAGGCAAAAGCGTGAGGAGTGGGATGAGAAAGAGAAGGGAGAGGAAAGAAGAGAGAGGGAAAAAAGGGAGCCAGGGATAGAGGGGGTGTAATGGAAAAAGAGACGGAAAAGGAGTAGGGAGAGGAGAAGAAAGAGGAATGGAAGGAAAGAAGAAAGATGGTTAGGGAAGAAAGAATGATGAGGTTAGGGAAGGGAGAAAGCAGGTGTGGAAAGGAAAGATGGAGTGGAGGAAGGAGGGGAGAGAGGGAGTGGGAGCAGGAGGAGGAGAAAAGGAAAAGAAGGAAGAGGAAAGGGAAGGGGAGAGAAGAAAGAGAAAGGTGGGAAGGAGGAAACTGGGAGAATGTGGGTTGTAAACTGTTTGGCCAAGTGAAGAGCCCTTCTTCCCCCTTCTTGTGGTCGTCACCCCCTCCACGTATCATCCCTCTTCTCCTTTCCTTCCTCTACCTGTATTTACCTCCCTACCTGGTTTCCTCCCAATTTTTTCTTCAATCATTTCTCCAGTTTTTCTCCCTGCTTTTTTCCTCCCAGTCTTCATGTTTTCTTGTGTTTTCCATGCCTCTTTTTGTTATTGTCCTCTGTATCCTTCCCTCTCTACTTTATTCCTTCTAGCTGTCCCCTTACGTCATTCATATACTCTACATAATTCTTTCTCTTTATCGACGCGCTCACCATTATCCTTTCTTATATCTTTCCTCCTTCCTCCCTCCATCGTTATTAGCTTCGTACATACTTATTTTGTCCAGATCTAGGCTACCTTCTTTCTTTATTCATATCGCATATTTTCTACCTTTCTGCTTCCTTGATTTCTTCTCTTCCGCCTCGCTGCCTTTAGTCTGCTATTTTTCTTCCTCTCTGTTGTGTGTGTGTGTGTGTGTGTGTGTGTGTGTGTGTGTGTGTGTGTGTCTCCTTACTTGATTGTCACTGTCTTCGTCTGTCTGTGTCTGTCGGTATCTTTGTGTGTCTGTCTGCTTGTGTATTGGGTTCTCTCTGCTTGTTAATAGCATTTTCCTCTTTTCATTAACATATCTATATATCATTCCTCGTCTTCCTGTTCACCTGAATGCCTACCCGCCCACGTACCCACCTACCCTCCTACCTGCCTACCTACCTACCTACCTACCTACCTAGTTACCTGTTTACCTACAAATTTCATACTGCCCCAACTTGTTTACCTTCCCATCTGCCTACCTCTCAGTCTACATACCTGAGTTCCACATATCTGCCTACGTGCTGTTCGTACGTACTTACCTACCTGCCTACATACTTGGCTTCCTACATACACTTCTGCATACATGACAACCACATCAGCTGTTTTTTTTTTTTTTCCTACCTGCGTTCCATCCACCTACGTACCTTCCCACCTTCTTACCTACTTTCCTACCTACATCCCTTATCACTGTCAGTCACTGCTTGTCAGCCTGCCTACTTATTAGCCTTCCTGCCTACCTCCTTCCTTCCTGCCTGTCACTGCCTACCTTCCCGTGGTAACTGTGTCGCGGCCTCCCCACCCACCCCTACTTGTAAGGAAACAGATAGGATTGTGCACAGTAGCCGAGATATGCACATTTATTTTCAGCCATGCAAGACCAAGGAAAAATAAACAAATGACACTGATTTCGGGAATGGTTGTGATGGTGATGATGATGATGATGATGATGAAATAACTGGTGCTGGGTATTGTGCATGATAGCTTGGGAAGAAAGAGGTTTGTTTTTCGTGAGGTACAGTGTCGGAAATGAAGAAACTATTAAAAATATAGTAGTTACAGTTATTATTATTATTATTATTTTTATTATTATTATTATTATTATTATCATTATCATCATCATCATTATTTACTCTGGAAACGGATTAAGGGAAGAGTTGGAAGAGAAAGTGGGGAAAGTGAAAGGGGAGAAGGAAGGAAAAAAGGGAGGAAAGAAGGGGAGTGGAGCAAAGGACAGGAAGCAAGGAGGAAGAAGAGGGAGAGGGAAGAGGAACAAGAAAGAGGGAGAGGAATGTGAGGGAGAAGGAAATGGATAGAGGGAACTAAGGGAAGAGGAGACGGAATAAAGGGAAAAAGGAGAAGAGAGATGGAGAGAACGAAAAGGAAGGAAGGAATGGGAGGGAAGGAGGGAAAAGAGTTGAAAAAAGGGTAATGAAAACGAAGGAAGAAGAGAACGTGAAGAGACGAAGATATATAAAGAACAGGAATGGGAGGGAAGAGAATGTGAGAAAAGTGCAGGAGGAGAGATATACACTCCAAGAAAGCACTACCTTCGTGTTATCTTACAAAACTCCCATCAGTTACTGAAAGCAGGAGAATGAATAAACAGGCCAGTCTTTGTAAGGCCAGCTGTTCAGAACAAACACAGGTGAGATGCAGGAAGCTCACGGGTCAGAAGTTTACTGTGTTCGCAGTAAACATAAACAAAATCGTCTAGTTTGAACCAGAAAAAAATATATATATCCACAACAGTTACAAAAAGTCAATATATTATTTAAGCATTAGATTTACTAATAGGTCTATTTTTCAGTGTTACTTATACAGTAGTCTAGTGTTAGGAAAAAAAAACACTTAAGCACATACAAGGTTAGTTAAGATGCTCTCAGTAATATTATTGGCGGCAAAATCGATCTTTGTATTGCCAAGAGCTGTTAATCTTGGCGTTAGGCAGAATAAGCTAAAGACTTAACCATACTGAAGGGGTTAACGAGGATTATGTTTATCTCCGTCAATCAACAGAATAATTTTACGCTAGACAAAACAAAATGTTGACGAAGTTAATGCAGTAACTTTGCTGAATGAGCGAAAGTACAGTACCAGGACCTGGGTAAAACCAGGGAATACTGTGAATGTGGCATAAGTTGGTGAAAACACTGGGTGCTATTGAGTGAGTGAAGCTGGTGGTAAAAATAGACCCAGCTACTTGGTGAAATCAAGGAGGCTGCCTGGCTCTTCCCTCACTAGTCCCCCTCACGCTCCCCCCATCACCCACCGTGCCGGCCTCGCATACTAAGTAGCCTTCCCTCCACCTGGTGAGGGGACACAGGTGAAACATGAGGGATCGTATATAGCACATGGGTGTAAAGACACGAAATATTGCAAGAACTGTACGAAATATAGCATGATTTGTGAATGTTTTTAGACCCCAAAGTATTTTAAAATTAAGGAGTGTTTTATAGATTGGAAGAACGTCAAAACTTGAGAACAAGAAAATACACTTGTAACAAATGAGAACAAGAACAAAGGAGTACAACAGAACATAAATTTCAGAGAACAAGAACAACAGAATATAAACATGGAGAACAGTGGGTGCCAGGGCGGGAAGGGGGAAGATACGGGGGGAACGGCGTGACGTGGGGTCGGTAGGGTCATGGTCAGGTCAGGGGAGGGGAGGGGGATGAGGGAGGGGAGAGGGTTTGCCTGAGGAGGAGGAAAAGAGTAAGGGGAATAAGGAAAGAAAATGGGAAAGGGCCGGAGGCAAAGGGAGGAAGAGGGGAAGAGAAAGAGAGGAACTTTGTCAGGGGAGGGAGAAAGAGGAAAGGGGTAGAGAAGCACAAGGGGAGAGGGGGAGGAGAGTAGAGGAGGTTTGCTAGGGGTGAGAGGAAAAAGGAAAGAAGATAGAGAAAAGAAAGGGGAGAGGGGAGAGAGGGTGGATGAGGGTTGCTAAGGAAAGGAGGAAAGGAGAGGGAAGAGGTAAGAAGATAGGGGAAAGGAATGGGAAGAGGTGAGGGAGAGTGGAGGAGGGTTTCGAGGGACTATGTTGAGGCAGGGGGGATAGGCAAAAGGGTAAAAGAGAGAAAGAGGAAGTGGGGAAAAACGTTTGAGGTTAATAGGAAAAGAGGCGAGGGGGAAGTGACAAGTGAAAGATGAGAGAGGAAAGCTAGGAGGTCATGAAAAAAGGAATAGGAAGGGGAAGAGATGCTTAAAAAGGGAAGGAAAGGGGATATAGGATTAAGCAAGGAAAGGGTACAACGCGAAGGAGGGGGAAAAGGGGAAGGGGAAGCCTGAAGGAACGGGGAACGAGGGTGTAGAAGGATTAAGAAGGTAACGCTGAAAGAGGAATGGGAAGGAAAGGGCAGAAGGGTATGGGGGAAGAGGCAGGGAGGGGGAAGGGGACGACAGAAGGGAAGAGGAAGGGGAATGGGGCGACAAAAAAGAAGAGGAAGGAAAAGGGGGCGACAGAAAGGAAGAAGAAGGGGAAGGGGACGACAGAAAGGAAGAGGAAGGGGAAGGGGGCGACAGAAGGGAAGAGGAAGGGGAAGGTAGGTGGTTTGAGAATGCGAGGGTACAAGGGGAAGAGGGGAGGGAAGGAGAATGAAAGGGGGATCGGAATAAGAAGGGGAAAGGAAGGTACAGAAGAAAGGGTAGAGGGAAGAGGAAGGGAAGGGAAAGGAACAATGGTAAGGGGTTGGGTAGGGAAGGAGTACCTATTTCGTGTAGAAGGGGAGTGGGTCGGTAAGGTGGGGTTGGGGCAAGATGGTAATTACCGTGGATGTGCAAATACACCCACATACAAACGCACACGCACACGAATTACCGTAACCCCTCCTTTCTAATGGTGTACACGTAGGAATGAGGAAGTATTGTTTGTGGTGAGAGCAAAGCACATCCAAGTGGAAGTATTGGCATGGCTATATTTGAGAGTTTCAGCATCTGTAAATGTCTTTCAGGATTCACACTCGTAATTCAAGACACACAGAAATCGGCGTACTACGAGGTTATTATGGAGCCATTACAGCCTAACTCCTCCACGATCAGTATATATCTCTGTCTATATCTGTCTATGTATCAGTCTATCTCTGTTTATATTATCAGTCGCGCAGTGGTATCATCCTCATCCTCGTCACTTTCACCGCCAGTGTGCCATTTCTTACAGATGTTGCTGATAAGTGTGGAATAACGTAGTAGTTGTCATTTCCTTCGAAGATGGTTATGAACAGTCACCCAGTTTAATAAAAATAATCTTGCAAAAGCCGAGTATTTACAGTTGGTGATAGGTTTAAGTGTGTGTGTGTGTGTGTGTGTGTGTGTGTGTGTGTGTGTGTGTGTGTGTGTGTGTGTGTGTGTGTGTTTGCGCGTCATTGTTCGTATGTGTGCGTGTGGGTGTGTGAATTATGTGTGTGATAATGTGCGTGCAAGTGCGTGTGTCAGAGAATACGTGTCTGTCACTGCATGTCACTGCTCTACTCAGCTGTCTCGTTCCCCCCTCCCCCTCCCTTCTCTCTCTCTCTCTCTCTCTCTCTCTCTCTCTCTCTCTCTCTCTCTCTCTCTCTCAGCGGTATCTAATAATATGAGTTTACTAAAAATATAACAATAAGTTGCAGTTCTGTCAGTAGTTCGGAGCGCCCATTTTTTGTTTTAATTGTTATCAATGAATGGAGGAAAGAAATATGTTTGTATTGATCACATCATTTTCTATTTTGTTTGGTTTTTGTTGTGTGTGTGTGTGTGTCTGTCTGTCATTTTGAGTTTCCGGAAAATATTGCTCCATGTAATTAACACTAACTCTGGTTGAAGATTTTGTAATTATTATTATTATTATTATTATTATTATTTTTATGGCGTAGGGAATATACTGTATAAGCTGACGCCAGACAGCTGCACTTTAGCATGTGTAGGGCGAATTATTAAGCTTAGAAAAACCCTAGTACCCCAAACTCAGGTTTGATTTTGTTTTATGATTTTAATTTTGAAACACCTGTGAATTTTTTTTTTTTTTTTTTTTTTTTTTTTTTTCCGTGCCTTTCAGTGAAGCTTCTTTACGAGCCGGTGTTGCTTTCCGAGTGACATATTCCGCTGCAGTTTATGAGGCAGTTTACTTCCTTATTATTGCCTTTCCCCGGCTGTGGTGTGTGGTGGTGTGTAGTGGTGTGTGGCCGGATGAAGGTGCTTGGGATAGGTTTAGGTGAGCACTTGGTGGAGGGTGGTGGGTGGTGTGGTGAGGTGATGATGAGGCTGTATGGGGAAAGGAGTTTATTGGGTGTTTGCTGTGGTGTTGTGTGCTGATGTGATGGTGAATGTGCAGTTTAGTGAGAGGAGTACATTGATTAAGTGTTTTTTTTTTTTTTTTTTTTTTATGCGAGGAAGAAGGAACCAAAGGCCATGGCCCGCAGTAACAGTTCCCTCCAAGAGAAAAACAAAATACAATAGAGAGCCAAATTCAAGATCCGATCATTTTGAGATGCCTGGACACACTGCGTTTGAAAGACTGGAGATCATAGGCAGCAGGAAATACAGACAGAGGGAGACAGTTCCAGAGTTGACCTGTTGCATAAATGAAAGACTGGGAGTAACGGTTAACTCTTGCATTAGAGAGTTGGACAGAAAAGGGATGAGAGTTTGCTGCCAGACGGGTGCTACGCGCCCGTCGTAGAGGTGGAGGAATGCAAGCAGACAGTTCAGAGGAGCAGTGACCATTAAAGTAGCGATAGAAAAGAGATAAAGATGCAACAGTGCGGCGAAGAGACAGAGGTTGAAGGGAGTCAGTAAGAGGAGGAGAGTTAATGAGACGAAAAGCCTTTGACTCCACCCTATTGAGAAGAGCTGTATGTGGGAGCCTCCCCACACATGAGAGTTGTACTCCACACAGGGGCGGATAAAACCTCTGTATAGAGTCAACAATTGTGCAGGGGTAAAGAAAGAGCGGAGTCGGCTTAGCACACCCAATCTCTTAGAAGCAGATTTTACAAGAGATGTAATATGATCTTTCCAAGATAAGTCCCGAGTAAATGAAACCCCAAGCATGTTCAAGGATGATGCAGGATTAAGCTGAATATTATTAAACATTAATGGGTATACCTGTGGAAGATTTTGTCGGGTTGATAGGTGTAAGAACTGAGTCTTAGATGCATTAAAGACAACCATATTATTTTTACCCCAGTCAGCGATACGAGCCAAGTCAGACATTAGGTGTGCCATAGCCTCATCCCTTGTTTCTTGAAGTAACTGTTGAGATGGGCGTTGCGGGAACCGAATGGAAAGGTGAAGGGTGGAGTGGTGAAAGTGCTGTTTAGTGAGAAAAGTGTGTTGGGTGAGTGGTGTGGTGTAGTGTGGTGACAGTGAGGGTTGCTGCTTGGTGAGAGGGATGCGTTGGGTGCGTGGTGAAGTGTGTGGGGTTGTGTGGCTGCGTTAATAGCGGTCTTGCTGAACGTTAAGCCCATTCGCTAAGACGACTTAAACCGTCCCTTGCCGATGCTTGCGTTGCATCACCGTCACGGAGAATACGTTAACATGGTACTAAAAACGGAAGGAAACAAGATGCAGGAAGTACAAAATACTAACAAATAAGATAACATAGTGTGTTAGTAAAACAAGCAAAAAAAAAAAAAAAATAAATGAACTCATGGTTGATAAAGTTCTAATATTCTACAAACAAAAGTGCTTGTTGAGTTTACAGACGGGCTTATACTGTTGAGGGCGTGACGGCTGCGCTGCTGCTGCAGCCAATAAGTGTCCAACCCCAAAATACTCCTCAGAGGACTTCAGTCTGCACTCCCCATTCTCTCTCAAACACGAGCGCGAGCACCGTCTAAAACCTTAATGAAGTCAGACTGTAATGATTAAGCGTACACACACTGTCCTCCACATTTCACGAATGAAGCCATCAAAGGAGCACGGACATGGCCAGAACATCGCCGCAGAGGACATCACCCACAGCAAAACTCGGAATGTCAGCAATTGGACGTTCAGTGATTGGGTGCAAAATTTAGTTTCCAACATTAGTTCTTAACAAACCCATCCATCATCGTCAACTTGAGTTTTCTAACAGCAGACTACCAGAAGTCTATAAAATAATAATAATAATAATAATAATAATAATAATAAAAATGATAATAATAATAATAATAATATGAAGGAGGCCAATATATAATCCAGAAGGAAAATAATAATCCATAAATAAATCAGATAAAGCCATAAGTTTTGATCGAAGTTAATAATAAAACAATGGCCATATATTAGAACTAAATACGCAAAGCAAAACCCCTCAAAACACACACACACACACACACACACACACACACACACACACACACACACACACACACACACACACACAAGTTAATGAAATATGCAAAATTATACTAAAAGAGATAATTCAGTAAAGGAATAAATATTATTATTATGTACAATTTTCATAGAAAGGTAAAATTAAACTAATAATAAACTAAGCAATACACAAATTGAATAAAAATTCTCGTTCAGGGACAGTGTAGAAAAGACTAAGTTAATTAAAAAAATATATATATATATTTAACTGCAGGATAAAGGTTGCCAGTAGATTAATAAAGGTTTAAGATCTACGCTGGGTGAACTCTTGAGATTAGGTAATGGATAGGTAGGTAGATTAATAGATAGTGGATGATTATACACAGATAGATCTAGAGAAAGGTAAAATGCACGAAAAGACAGACTGACAAAGAATTATGGATTTGTAGATATAGATTTGTGTGTGTGTGTGTGTGTGTGTGTGTGTGTGATGAGGGAAAGTGTGGACTGTGTTTGGGCAGGTGGAAGGGAAAATAGAGTAGGGAAGGTGAAGGGTTTGAGTACGGGGAGAGGTGAAGGGAAGGGAAGGGAAGGAAGGGTCGGGGAACTGAGAGGTGAATGGGAAGAAGCAGGAAGGAGGGGGTGAAGGAGGTGGAAGGGAAAGAAGGGTGAATGGTGTGAGAAAGGAGGGAGGAAGGGACGGGAAGGGAAGGGAAGATGGGGATGAGTAGGTGGAAGAGGAGGAAAGAGAGGGGGTGAAGAAGGTAGAAGGGAAGGGAAGGAGAGGGTGAAGGAGGTCGAATAGAGGGAAGGAGGAAGGGAGGATATGAAGTGGGTGAAAGAGGAGGGAGGGAAGAAGTGAAGGGATGGACAATGACGAGGATGGAAGGGAAGGGGAGGGTAAATGGTGAAAGGGTTGGAAGAGGAGGAAAAGAGAGGAGACAGTGGATGAGGTGGAAGAGGTGAGGGGAGGGGTGGAGGAGGGAGGGAAGGTGGAGATGGAGGTGGAGCAACAGGGAAGAACTAAAACTGAAGGTATCCTGAGAGTGGAGGGAACACACTGATGGATGAGCGAGGGGATGTGGAGAGGTGGAGGAGAAGTGAAGGAAAGAAGAGAATTTTGGGGTGGATGGTGGAGGAGGGAAGTGGAAGAGCTGGACGGTATTGATGGATGGATAGGAGAGAGAGAGAGAGAGAGAGAGTTGTTACATAAAGTCAGACCACACACACACACACACACACACACACACACACACACACACACACACACACACACACACACACACACACACACACACACACACACACACACACACACACACACACACACACACACACACACACACACACACACATACGCACACAGAATTTTAACTTTGGAGAGCTCTCGTACAGAAAGGTCACAATCTCCTTTAATCCCTCCTACGCAATATTCTCTCTCTCTCTCTCTCTCTCTCTCTCTCTCTCTCTCTCTCTCTCTCTCCACCATCAGAGAGTTTTATTAATCTTTGGAGAGAGTCTGACCAGTGAAAGGGTTGAGAGAGTGGAAGAGGCGGTGGGTGGATAAATAAGTGGAGACTTGAAGTGGAGTCTAAGTGTTGAAAGTGGAGGCTGTGTGTGAGTTATTAGGCGTGAATGACTAGTGCAGGGAAGACGATAGAAAATAAGAGTGGAGAGGAATGTGGAGAAAAGTGAATGTTTGTGTGGGTGGAGTGGGTTATTTCTATCTATCTTTATCTATCTATCTATCTATATCTGTGGAGCTGGCTATCAGTTATCTGGCGTATATTTGTGTACTGTCCGTCTGTCAGTTATCCTTGTCTGTCTGTTTATCTACTTATCTGTGTTTGTCTGTCTAGCATCTGTATATTTTTGTATATCTCTATCTGTATGTACCGGTATGTCTATCTATCTGTCTTCCTGTCCGTCTGTATGTATAAAGTGTGTATAGATAGATAGGAAGACAGGTAGATAGATAAATGAATTGATGGACAGTTGATTATACATATGGGCAAATAGATTGAAAGATAGACAAGTAAAGAGAGAGAGAGAGAGAGAGAGAGAGAGAGGGAGTGTTCCATAGATACACACACCACACATCCCATACGATCCAGTGAAAGTGATCCAGCCTTAATCCCTTCAGGCCGAGGGCGTGCTTTGTATTTTATTGTTAACGCCAGACGATTTTATTCAGCATAATGGAGACTCCCTGGGGCGAAATGTTAATGGAATACAGTACTCTCTAGTTACAAAAATAAATAAATAAATAAGTAAATAAGATACGTGGAGGGAAGGTGAAGGAATGTGAAATGGTACGGAGGGGAAGGGAGAGGGGAGTGGGGAGAGGAGGAGAGAGGAGGGAGACTGTTACGAGTAGGACTGGCAGTGATGTTGGAGGAAGCTGGGAGGGGAGATGAGGTGAGAGAGAGTGAGTCCCTTCTCGTGGATTTTACGGTTATGTTGTTGTTGTTGTTGTTGTTTGTCTTCTTCTATCCTTCCCCCTCCCCCCCTCCCCTGTCTTGTCTTATTGAGCAGTCTTACCAGAGACAGTTCCGGCAGGTGACAGTTGTGGTGGTGGTGGTGGTAGTTGTAGCGGTAGTTGTGGTGGTAGCTGTGGTAGTTGTGGTAGTTCTGGGGGTAGTTGTGAGAGTTGGCGTGATTATTTTGGTAGTTTTATGTGTGAAAGTTAGGGGTAGTTGTGTTTACCGGTAGTGGTAATTGTGATGGTGGTGGTAGTAGTAGTAGTAGTGGTGGTAGTGATGGTTGTCACAGTAGTAGTAATATAGAAATATATCGGGAACTTGTAGGGTTTAGGTAATGGCCATTGTCGCCGTCGCTACTAATTTTAATGCTATAGTTTTAGTTTTTGTTGCAGTCCTGATAGCAGCAGGTACGGTAGCAGCATGGTTGGCGATAGATGGTAGTGAGTAATGTTGGTAGTCGTGGTTGCTATCTGTGATCCCTGTTCGTTCTCAGGCTAAGAATTGTGGTTGATGTAGATGTTGGTAGTGAAGGGAGGTGGTAGTGACAAGGTGATGGCAGTGTTTGTAGTGGAGAAAGTGTCGGTGTTGGTAGTAATGGTTATAGCGGTGGTGGTAATTGTTATAAAGTCAATACCGGAGGTGTGTTGTAGTGACACTGGTGGTAGTGGTGAGAGTGGGAACAGCGGTGGTGGTGGTGGTGTTGGTGGTGGTAGTGGTGAGAGTGGGAACAACGATGGTGGTGATGGTGTTGTTGGTGGTAGTGATGGTGGTGGTGATGGTGGTGGTGATGGTGGTGACTGTGGTGGTGGTGTTAGTAGCAGTGGTGGTAATAGAAGTGAATATATTAACAGGTCTATCATAGTAATACGAATAGAAATAGGCTAATTGATATATCGTCAGGTATGCAGTCAAAGATAATGAAAATTGAAATAGGAACTTTATGAATAGGACTAACAGAAAAACAGAAGCAAATACAGTAGACGCCAACAGGAAGAACAGTGGAGCAAAGGAGTGTGGAAACAGTGAATACCGTTAAGTGAACAGAAAGATTACTCAAATACTGGAGAGTCAAATAAGTGGTTTTAACAACAGGAGTGTGTATATATAAATTAGTGGAATGACGGAAAGTGGAAAGAGATGGTACCGTAAGTTAACAGGAGGAAACTGTAAATAGCGGATGCAGTGGGGTTAATGAATATACTAAAACTTGCAGATAGATGGACAGATGGCTAGATAGACAGATGGGGTGTGGGTGGAGAGTAGATGTGGTTGGAGATGGATAGACAGGTGGGTGAGAGTGGAGGCTGGGTATGGGGTGGATGAGGGTGGAGATGGATATAGACAGATGGATAGATACACAGATGGGTGACAGTGGAGACTGGGTATGGGGTGGAGATGGATAGACAGATGGGCTGATAGACAGAAAGGCTTGGGTGAAGTTGAATATGGGTGTGGATTAAGTGGTGGAGAAAGAGGTGGAGATGAAGAGATAGATGGGTGAGGGTGGAGACTGGGTGAGAGAATGGACAAAGTGGAGATGAGAGGGAAATGGATAGCTAGATAGGTGTATAGACAGGTACAGTAATGGATGAGAGGGTGGAGAGTGGATGAGGTGGAGATGAGAGTTGTGGTGGTGAGGTGGAAGTTTGTGGTGAGGGGAGCAAACCACACACACAGACGTGGGTGGTAAGGTGACTGGCTCCACGGCGGCGGCGGCAGGGAAGAAGGAGGAGGAGGAGGAGGAAGGGGAGGAGAAGGAGATAAGATGATGATGATGATGTTGACGAGATGATGAAGGAGGAGGAGGAGGAAGGGGAGCAGGATGAGATATGATGATGATGATGAAGGAGGAGGAAGAGGAAGAATGAGAAGGATGATGAAGGAGGAGGAAGAGGAAGAATGAGAAGGATGATGAAGGAGGAGGATGAGGAAGAATGAGAAGGATGATGAAGGAGGAGGATGATGAAGAATGAGAAGGATGATGGAGGAGGAGGAAGAGGAAGAATGAGAAGAATAAGAAAAGATGAAAAAAGAAGCAGATAGCATATATAAAGAAACTATAGATAGATGATAAATATACTCTACTCGTAAACTGCCCATACAAAACATAATGTATAGATTAACGATCAATAAAAATAAAAATGTATATAGATATTTAGATAGATTTAAAAAAATGCTAATATTCCAGCAGATCAGAGACAGATAAAAACATTAGGGTTAACCTAAGACAGATTGTGACTGGAAGAGATGGTGATGAGAAAATTAGGTGTTCCCAAGTGTGTGTGTGTGTGTGTGTGTGTGTGTGTGTGTGTGTGTGTGTGTGTGTGTGTGTGTGTGTGTGTGTGAGACTACATGTGCTTCTGTTCGTGTGTGTGTATGTTAGTGCATGTATGTATGTTTCCTGTTTTGTGTTCGTGTGTGGTAGGTGGGGGCGCTCACCATCCACTCACTCGATGTAGTGCTGCTCTCGGGTGTCTGCTCTTTCCTTTCCTCCATCCTTCTTTCCTTCTATCCTCTTCTGTCTTTCATTCCTTCATTCTTTCCTCGTCCTTCTGCCTGCTGGTGACTTTACACTCCCTCTTCTGTTTCTCTTTCCGTCATTCTTTCCTTTTCCTTATGCCTGTGGGTGACTTTACACTAAGTGACAAGCCAAATGTTTTCCTGTATACCAGGAAACCATTTACTACGCTGAGTGGTATCATATATAACCAAATTTTGGCGCCTGGTGGTTTAGTGGGTAATTATGGCGCTCCAATCGGATTGAGCCGGTTCAGGTTTATATCCAAGGGTTGGTTGAAGTTTATTGCTCACGTAGTGCCACTCAGGGATGAGTGAGGCTGATCACTGTCATCTTAAATGTCAGGACCAACTTGCCTAACCCCGGGCTCCAACGTTCCTCATAGGGCAACGTAGGATTGGATGATGAATGAATGAACGAATGAATATATTCTGTGTGTGCGTGTGTCGCAGCGCAGACTGTGTGTGCCTGCATGTTTTGTGTCCCAGTGTGTGCCTGCTTGTGTTCATTCCTATGAGCGTATGTGTGGGTGACGCTTCCTGTGTGTGTGTGTGTGTGTGTGTGTGTGTGTGTGTGTGTGTGTGTGTGTGTGTGTGTGTGTGTGTGTGTGTGTGTGTGCGTCGCTTCCTGATGACCTGGAGAAAGTCTGGTCCAGCCAAGACACTGAAGCCGGGGGGAGGGGGGACTGGGGGGAGGTGGAAAGGGAGGAAAGAAGAATGAAAAAGGGAGGGAAGGAGAAAAGGAAAATAAATATGGAAGAGAAGGCATGGGGAGGGAGAAAGAGAGGAGAGGAGAGGAGGGAAAGAAGTGGGTGGAAGAAACGACGAGAGAGAGAGAGAGAGAGAGAGAGAGAGAGAGAGAGAAAAGGAATGCGGAATGGAATTAGCTGTAATGAAGGGGGCATTAGAGAACGAGGGAAAGGAAGGGAAGAGAAAGTAAGAGAACTACTGAAAATAGGAAAAAAATGAAGGAATGCGATACAAGGAGGGAGAGGGCAAAGTGGAGGTGTGAAGGAATGGAAGGAAAGATAAAGTATAGAAGAATAGAAAATTAACCCTTTCAGTCAGAGGTCAGTTTCTATAATTTCTTGCTGCCTTTAGACGATTATTATTATTATTATTATTATTATTATTATTATTATTATTATTGCTGCTGCTGCTGCTGCTGCTGCTGCTGCTATTATTATTATTATTTTGAGAGCTTTATACACCGGAGGGGTTAGATATTGCAACATAAACCTCTTCCCTAACAGAAGTTTTCGTAAGTTAAATAAAATCATCTTATCGTAGCCTGACAAAAATTAAAATGGCGTCGTCGTATAGAAGGAAATGGAAGGAGAAAATAAAGAGAAACAGAGTAAGGGATGGAGGGAGAGAGGGGCGTGAGAGAAGGGAAGAGAAGGAGGGAGGAAAGAGGAGGAAAGGAAATGGAAGGGAGGTAACGAGGAGGAAGAGGAAGGGAGGGGACATCAAAAAAGGAAAGGAGATGGAGGGAGGAAATGAAAATAAGAAAACGAATGACAGAGGATCGTGAGAGGAAAAAGAAGGGAAGGAAAGGAAGGGAAGAAGGGAGAGGGGAAAGCAAGGAAGAAGGAAGTAGAGAGCAGAAAAGTGAGGAAAGGAATATAACTGAGGGAGGCAGGGAGAGAATGGGAAGGTGGGGGGGGTGAGGGATGGGAAAGGAATGGAGGGAGGGAGGGGAAAGGAAGTGAAAGGGAGAACACCGGTGCAGAGCAAGGAGAAACTACTAATGCACAATTTCGCTTTTATTTCCGTCTATTTTTTTATATCGTTCACAATCTTGTTTTTACATTTTTTCCCATTGTCTTCCTACTTTCTCTTTCTCTCCTTCGCCTAGTTCTCTCACCCCCCGCCCCTTCTTTTTCCTTCTCTCTATCTCCTTCTCTCTATCTCCTAAGCGCCTTTATTTATTTGTTTATTTATTTATTTATTTATTTTTGGCCATAAAGTAATTGCCTCGATTGCGACCATCTTGCTAATTTTTGTCTGCCAGCTGTGGACGATTTATTTCATCTTAAACTCATTCATCCTGAGGATTTTTTTTTTTTCCCCGTTTCCATCTCTCGTGTGTCTGCAGGGATTAACACTCTTAGGCTCCCGTGACATATTATCAGCTGAATAAATACTTGAGCTGTCCCAACCATGAGAGGGTTACCAGGTAAAAAGGTATAAACTGTAGGACTGAAAGACGTTTTTTTATTATTAATTTCTACCGTTTTCGTTGTTTTTCTTTAACGCTATTTTTGTTTGATTTCTTGTTTTCTATTTACCATATTTTTCAGGTATGTAGCTTTTTGCCATTTTGCTCATTTGACTTTTTTCCGCATCGTTTTCATTTTCTTCTTTTTCTTTTCAACATTTCTTTTTTCATTTGTAACCTTGACAGTGACGGAAGCAAATAGTCTTCCTTAAACACCAAGACGTCAGAGAACTTCCTTGTATAATTGTTGGTCTTTCTCTTCCTCCACAGGTTGGTGTCCACAGGGTCTGCAGTTGTCATCAGCTTGGACTGGACCAGCTGTGTGAGTACCTGTGTGTGTGTGTGTGTGTGTGCCAGATCAGTAGTGTACCAGGTGTGTGTGTGTGTGTGTGTGTGTGTGTGTGTGTGTGTGTAAACTGATTATAGTAATGTGTGTAAATATTTGTCCATGAGCCAGATCAGTAGTCTACTAGGAGTGTGTGTGTGTGTGTGTGTGTGTGTGTGTGTGTGTGTGTGTGTGTGTGTGTGTGTGTGTGTGTGTGTGTTCAGATGTGAACGCCAGGTGTGTGGCGTGAGGATGCAGCTGTGAGTTACGTGTACGTGTGTGCGTATGAAATTTTGAGTGTGCGGTTTTTTTGTGTGTAATCGTGTATACCGAGAGTGTGTGCGTATTGCGTCAGAGAGAGAGGGGGGTATAGGAATAGGATAAAAAAGGTGATAGAAGAGAGAGCGCAGGAAAAAAAAAAAAAGGAAGGATATAGAAGTGAAACGTTAGGAGGAGGAAGAGAGAAAAGGAGAGAAAGAGGAAGGGAAAGGGAAGAGAGAGAAGCTAAAGAAGGAGAGAAGATAGAGGAAGAGGGAGTGATTATAGAAAGGAGAGGGAATGAGAAAAGCGAGAGAAGAGAGTGATGAGAGGACTAAGAAAAAATAAAGTGAGGGAGTGAGAGGAGGAGAAAAAATGGAGAAAGAGAGAGAGAGAGAGAGAGAGAGAGAGAGAGAGAGAGAGGGGGGGGGGAATGGGAAGGGAGAAGAGGAGGGAAGGGAGAAATAGAGAGAGAGAGAAGGAAGGCCGTTTGTGACTAGGAGTGCCTGAGAATGTCCTTGGTCACCCTTGGTATGCAGCAAGGAGAGGAGAGAGAGTGGAGAAGAGAGGAGAGGTGAGGGGAAGAGAGAATGTGAGAGAGAAGGTACGGGTAGAGAAACATGAGGAGGAGAGGAGAGGAGAGAAAAGGGAAGAATGGAGAAGACAGTGATGATGATGATGATGATGATGATGATGATGATGATGATGATGATGATGATGATGAGGAGGAGGAGGAGTAAGACGAAGGAAAAATGAAAGCTTGAATTAACGCCTATACTGCACGAGGATCAAACTGCAGACGATCGGATTTTTCTAAGAGACAACCTTCTCCTAAAACAGAACCCACAGTAGTAAGTTTACACCCGGGTCCCCAATTGTAGCTACTGGTGGGTGAAGAAGGACTTGGGGGGGGAGGAAGGAAGAGGAAAAGGGAGAGAAGAGAACAAGGGTGGAGAAAAGGATGGCAAAAAAAAGTATGAGAGAAAATAAAAAAGGATATAGAGGAAGTGGAAGAGGAGAGGAGAGAAGAGAAGAGGAGAGGAGAAGAGAAGAGAGGTGAGGAGAGGAGAAGAGAGGAGAGGAGAAGAGAGGAGAGGAGAGGAAGATGAGATGAGATGAGAGGAGAGGAGAGGAAATTGAGAGGAGAGGAAAGGAGAGAAAGATGAAGATGAGAGGAGAGGAAGATGAGATGAGATGAGAGGGAGAGGAAGAGGAGAGGAAAGGAAGATGCGGGAGTGGAGAGGAAGGTGAGATGAGAGGAGAGAGGAGGAAGAAGAGGAAATGAGTGTTGAAATGCAGAGGGTTGCCTATTAGAGTATGATGAGACCAGAGGGATGGGCAGGAGAGGAGAAGAGAGGGGAGGAAGGAGAGAGAAAGAAGAAGAGCAGATGGAAGAGAATAAAATAGGGGAGGAGTATGAGAGGAGGGTATAAAAAAAGAATATTAAAGAGGAAATACACATAAGAGGTGAAGAAGAGGAGAAAAGAGAGAAAAAAGAGGAGATGAGAGAGAGGAGAGGGAAAAAAGAGGAGAGGAGAGAAGAAAGATGTTTAATGTATGAAATGATAAAAAGGGAGATAAGAATACCAGCCAAATTCCTACAAATACCAGGCACAAATATTGGAATGAAGATCCATGAATAGCAAAACCAGGATGAGTAAAAGTGTGTGTGTGTGTGTGTGTGTGTGTGTGTGTGTGTGTTGATGGTTGCTGCGATTAAAAAAAAAAAAATAGTGAGAGAAGGAAGGGAGAGGTGAAGGACTCGATGAATGGGAGAAGAGGAGGGGAGGGGAAGGGTGGGGGGAAAGGGGAGCAGGAAGGTGCAGGGGGATGGGAGTAAAGAGGGAAGGGAGAGATGGAAGAAAGTGCAAGAGGAGGGGAGAGGAGATGGGGAGATGTAGGGGAGGGGAGGGAAGTCAATGAGAAGAGAAGGTGAAAGAGGGGATGGGAAGGAAAGGGAGAGAAGGGACCAAGATAGAGTTGGGGAAGAGGGGGAATAAGTAATGTGGAACAGGAGAAAAGAGAAAGAGAATGAGATGGAAAAAGTAAGAACAGAGGGAGAAGGGAGGAAGGGGGAGAAAGGGAAAGATGAGGCGGAGAAAAAGGGGAGGAAGTTGCTAGCGGAGGAAGAAGCGACGTGGGATTTGAGGAGAGCATCGGGGAGGAAGAAGAGCAGAAGCAATGGGGAGGGAGTGAGGGGACGAGGCGAAGAAAGAGAAAGGGGTTAGGAAAAGAAAGGGGAAAAAAAGGGTAGAGAAGGGAAGGAAGGGGAGAGGAGCGAAGGAAAGGGAGGGGAGGAAAGAGGGGAGAGGTGTGAGGGAGTAAACGAGAGGGGAAGGAAAAGGGAGAAGGAGGAGAAGATGAATGTAAAGGAAGGGGGGGAAGGTTGGAGGGAAGGGAAGAGGGGAGGAGAGAGAAAGAGGAGAGAGGTGGGAAGAGAGAAAGGGGGGGAGATTGGAAGGTGGAGAAGAAGGAGAGAGGGGAAGAGGATAGGAGGGTGGGAGGGGAAGATCGTGGTCGGGTTGATGAATGAACAGAGAGAGAGAGAGAGAGAGAGATAGGTGCCACTAATTACCACCGCTACCTTGTTTCATTATCTTGTATTTTTCCTGTCCTCCTCCTAACCTCACCCCCCCTTAACTTCAGGTGGGTGGTAAGGTGGATGGGAGGGAAGCGGACGGCAGGGTTGGGAGAGATGGGATGGAAGGGGAGAGGGGGAGGATGAAGTGTGGCCAGGATAGGGTAGGATGGGTTAGGATAATATAATTGGAGAGATGTGGTAAGATGGGAAAGGGAAAAGATTGAATATACTCAGGATAAGATAAGCTAGTGTGATGGGAGGGGAAGATGGGATGGAAGAGAGGGTGGATTGTGGTTACCGTAGAGTAGTAGAATGGATGGGATAGAAGGGAGGAAGAGAAGGTGGAATAGAAGGGAGGAAGAGAAGGTGGAATAGAAGGGAGGAAGAGAAGGTGGAATAGAAGGGAGGAAGAGAGTGTGGAATAGAAGGGAGGAAGAGAGTGTGGAATAGAAAGGAAGAAAAGAAGGTGGAACAGGGGGAGGAAGAGAGGATGGAATAGAAGGGTGGAAGAGAGGGTGGAATGTGGTTAGGATAGGACAGGTGGTCGGTGGGTGGCAGGATGGATGGGGTAGGTGGCTGGAGGGATGGTGCGAAAGGAGATAGGTTCACCCAGGGGTCAGGGTTGCCTTTACATACATACATAATACCTACCTACCTACCTACCTACCTACCTACCTACATACATACATACATACATGCACTCCTTCACAACACAACCATTCACACTGCACACACATCACAGTCAATGAAACGTGCACGCTGATTCATTCATCAAAACACACACACACACACACACACACACACACACACACACACACACACACACACACACACACACACACACACACACACACACACACACACACACACACACACACACACAAGAACCTATCCGTGTACCCATTAGCACGAATCCTCTGCCGTATGCTGAGTAAAATCATCTGGCCGTAGCAAGATGGACCCTTTGAGCTTGAGAGTATAATTTATGTGTTTTTCTTGCTGCCTGACGATTTTATTCAGCTTTGGAGAGGGGTTGTTGAAGGCTGTATCAAACCACACCAGTTCAGTCTCCCCAGGTTCGTATAAAATCGTCTGGAGATTGCTAGAATGCGTAAGATATCTGACTGAAGTGGTGAATCGTTTTATCCTTTGACGTATTGTTTTATTCTTGTTATACACAGACAGTTTTACGAGTATTACGCTTGAGAGAGAGAGAGAGAGGAGAAGGGAAGGGACGTCACCGGACTGAAGGGGTTAAAGGTATTTGTCTTGTCTGAAAATGTAAAGTTTACCGTGAGTTCATATACTGTTTATATTTTTCATTTTTTACTCATTAGCCATCATCATCATCAACATCCTTATCCTCATCATCATTAGCATTACCTCCGCCAAGGTTATGTTTATTATTATTATTATTATTATTATTATTATTATTATCATCATTCCCTAAGCATCGACGTGCACCAATGGATGTGTCAACGTACCCGACAATAATTAGTTCAGTCTTAGTCCACTGCTTTAGTTCATGAGTGACTTGCCAGATGGTGTGCAGTACTCAGGCGCTGCGTGACTCCGCCCCACATGTTCAGCGTTCTGATTAACCCTTCAGTCTCAGCAGTATTGTTTTTTTATACTATCTTCAGATGATTTCATTCATCTTAGGATAGAATTCTGGAACTGGAGGGGTTTGCTATAGCCTTCATGAACCCTTATACTGCAAGGCATCTCCCCTGAGCTGGGCAGAATCTTCTTGAGGTAGCAATTAATGGGAAGGAATATGTGGTGGAAGTGAAGAGGTTAGGTTCAGACTCAGTGATGTGCCAACTACAAACCTGGCCATAATTCCTCCACACATATAATTCTTCCCGCAGAGTCTTTCCTCCTGACGGCGATGTACACTGACGTAATCTTGTATATAATAAGATATATATAGTAAAGGATAAAGGCAGCGCAGTGTTTATATTTTAACACTCGGACCGCCAGCACTATTCTCAGCGGAAATAAAACAGTCTTGTGTTTCCCCCAGGGAAGTCCTTAACCCCTTCAGCCAGAGGACGCTATTCTTATCAGTGCTACCTCCAGACGATTTTATTTTGCTGAAATTTATTTATTTATTTATTTATTTTTTTTTTTACTGGAGGGGTTAGAACCTTCACTAGCCCCTTCTTTGCTATAGTTCATCCACTTTTACTTGGGACAGATTTTCCTCCTTTTGGTGCTTTTCCACGTAGCTCAGTGACAGAAAATGACAATAACTGTGGCTCTACGTCCTCTCTGTAGCACTGCTTCGTGACTGGCATTATATTCTAGTGTTAACCTATTGCAGTAACCCAGCATTCAAGATGGAGGGACGGCACATTCAAACCAGGGTATAGTGTAGAGCGCATAGAATTTTTCCCTAAGGTGTATAAAAATTGTCTGGAGATACGAGTAGCAAGAATAAAATACGAAATACGTCCTGGGAGTTAAGGGATTAAGCGCGTCCCTGGCAGCGAAAAGATTAAACAGATTCAAATAGATATATAGTACAGGATGGGCCGTTGATAGCGCCGCACTGGAAACTCACCCGGTGGTATCTTGTGTTGAAGGGATGGCTCAGTCTGCGGGTTTGGGCGTGGGTGTGGCACTGAGGGCAGAAAAATTATTAAACGATGGAGGATAGACATTGATAGCGCTGACCGAGCCGTCCCCACAACACACGAGAAATGGCCCGGCGGAGTAGCCTAGATGAGAAGCGTTTTATATTGACACCCTCCGCATAACTGAGTCGTTACAGAATTACCCCTCACGAATCGAACCCGGATCCATCAAGTAACAGAACATCTCACAGCGCAACACACTGACTCTAAGACATCCCCCAAAATTTTAACCACTTCTCTACGATGACGCACATTTGTGGTTTACCTTATACAAGACGAAATTACTGTACTCGTCTTATGAATGAAGGACGCCTGTTATGTGGTGTGTGGATTTTTTTTTTTTAATTTTGTCCCTCTTCATCTTCTGTAAAAAAAAAAAAAAAAAAAAAAATAGATACCCCCAGGAATAGTTCTTTCACCTTGACTTGGCTCAGATTTTCGTCTCGTTGCAGCTTATATCACGTAACTGAGTGACAGACTACAATATTTCTACACCTTTTTCATAGCACTTCCTCGTGACTGGTATCATATTCTAGTGATAATCTGTTTTTACAGCTCTGCATTAATGCGGAGGGATAGCAATTTTAGGCTTAGTTAAAGCAGAAAGTGTATATTAAAAGTGTTAGTGAAGGTCATAGCCCCTGTATCTAGGCTGACCCCTCCAGGTCAGAGAGAGAGAGAGAGAGAGAGAGAGAGAGGCTTGTATTGCTGTAGAGATACCAGGACCTACTGTTGCTGCTGCGTATATTTTTGCCTCAGAGTCTTTTACAAGGGTCACTGAGAATCACACATTAATTCTGTGCAGGAGGGAGGTGGGGGCGACGGAGTGGAAGGGGACAGGGAGTGGGAGGGAGAAGGAGAAAACGCAGAAGGAGGGGGGAAAGGGAGAGAGAGGGAGGGCGAAGGAGCTGAGGGAGGAGGGAGAGAGGGGAATGAGAGGGAACGTTGTGGTGGTGATGTGTGTGTGTGTGTGTGTGTGTGTGTGTGTGTGTGTGTGTGTGTGTGTGTGTGTGTGTGTGTGTGAGAGAGAGAGAGAGAGAGAGAGAGAGACAGAGAGAGAGAGAGAGATTAAAAGTAGGTAGCAGGTGAGAGGGAATAGTGAAAGGGGACCAGGAAGGAGGGATGAGGGGAACGATGGAGGGAGGAAGGATGGGAGGGGAGAAATGGGAGAGGCTAGAGGGACAGGGGCTTTTGCATGCATTACCAAGTGACACCTGCAGCAGCTGTGTGTGTGTGTGTGTGTGTGTGTGTGTGTGTGTGAGAGAGAGAGAGAGAGAGAGAGAGAGAGAGGGGGGGGGGAGGATATGGGTAAGGGAGGACAGAAGGAAGAGGGAGAGAGGGGACACTGATGAATGGGGTGAGGGAGGAGAAGGATAGGCGTGGAGAACTGGGGGGGGGGAGGTAGAGGTGGGCTCTGGGGGTGGGAAGGCAGCAAGGGAAGGCAGGAGGAGGAGGGAAGGGAAGAGGGTGAGGGATGAGGAGAACAGGAGGGTAAATGAGAGGAGGAAGGAGGAGGAGGAGGGAGAGAAGAGAGTAAGGGAAGGAGATAAAGAGGTGGAGGAGGAGGGAGGAGGATGGGTGTAAATATACCCGCATCACCACACGTACACACCACGACATCTGCGTCTTAGCTTCGTACAATAATGTCTGTCTGTCTGTGTACGATTCTGTGCCATGTCTGTTTATGTTCTGTCTATCTATGTATCTATCTGTCTCTGTCTGTCTGTCTGTCTGTCTATATCTGTCTTGCTGTGTATGCCTTTGTTTATCATTGTGTCTGAGCATATGTACTTTTGTCTGTAAATTTGAGTATGTCGTCCTGATCATTTGTGTCTGTTCGTCTGTGTATCTGTATGTCTGTCAGTCGGGCTGTCTGTGTATGTGCCTGCGTCTCTGTCTGTCTGTCTGCATGAGTACCTATGTGTATTTCTGTGTGTATCTATCTTTCTATCTATCAGTTCTGTCCATCAATCTATCCATCTGTCTATCTGTATGTTCATCTATCTATCAGTCTGTCTATCTGTCAGTCTGTCCATCAATCCATCTGTCTCATTTTGTCTTATCTGTACCTCTGTATGTATGTATGCGTGTATGTATGTATGAATGTACGTATTTATGTATGTATGTACCGGTATGTATGTATTTATGCGTCGAGGTCGGAATAATAAAAAAAATTCCACACGTGTTTATGATGTCTGCAAGGTCTATAAAACAGTAATGGAGAGAGAGAGAGAGAGAGAGAGAGAGAGAGAGAGAGAGAGAGAGAGAGAGAGAGAGAGAGAGAGAGAGAGAGAATCATTTGTCCTGAAAGAAAATGAGTAAGATTTTCCCCATGGTGAAAGTTTTGAGATGAGGCGTCGTGACCCACTCTCTCTCTCTCTCTCGTTTTTTTTTTTTTACTGAATTCTGAGATATTCTTCATTTTCCCTTTTCTGTCCATCTCTCTGTCTACTGTATATATGTATTTGTTGCATTTAAATACTGCGAATATTTACAGCAATTGTTAATCGCATTGCATTGACCTTTTTTTAATAATCCTTTCACCATGATTAGACCCAGTTAAATAGCATATTATGGCCTCTCAACCACTAACCTTTGTACAGATAAATCCGCTCTTTTACTTTTTTTTTTTCTGTGTAAACCGTCATTATAATGTACGTTCATTGTTCCCTTCATTCCTCTACGTGTTCTTATATTGTTGTCTAGCTCACTCCAGACGATTATACTCAGCCAAGAAAGAGGCTTCGAAGTGCAAGGATTAGATGTAAGCCTTTCGTTATGAGGGTGATCTCTTCTGCTGAATAAAATCGTCTTTCGTTAGTAAGAATGTATAATGAACTGCGTCCTCGGGTTGATGGGATTAAAAACAGAACAGGACCCAGCAGTGATTCTTGTGGCACTGCACTTGTACCGTCATTTCGGGGAGAGAGAGAGAGAGAGAGAGAGAGAGAGAGAGAGAGAGAGAGAGGGAGGGATACATAAGCGACAAGATACCGGGTGGGAAAGGAGGGTGAGGGGGAGGGAGGGGGTAGACTAGGGCAGGCTAGAGTAGGAGAAAGTGGGGAATGTATGGAGGGCAGGGATGAGAGAGAAAGAGAGAGAGAGAATCAGTGTCTGCTAAAGAATGAACGTATCCTAAAAGGAACATAAAAATTGTACTGATTAGGAGAAAGAATCCCTGTTGATTAATTTAGCTTTCCCTAATCCACATATACCAAAGAGTAATATTGTAATTGGATTATAAATTAATATTATTATTATTATTATAATTATATAAATACTACTACTGTTACAACAACACCAACGATAATAACTACTACTACTACTACTACTGCTATTTTATTACCTGGTAGCAAAACTGGATGCAAATAACATACGTATTCAGTAATAATAATGATAATAATAATAATAATAATAATAATATTAATAATAATAATTAAGTTTAAAGGGAAAAAAAAGATGATACAAAAACGGACAATAACAATAACAAAGCAAGATATACAACTGTAAATATAGCAGCAAACAAAACAGAAGAAATCAAAATGCAAAATAAGATCAAAATAACGTGAAAATAATCCTGAAAGTAATTCCTAATCCTCTTAATCCTCCCGTAACAAATTAACTGATAATCCCCTAATCCTGTAAACACTTTCTCAAGGCCCGGGGTAACTTTCGGCCCGGTGACCAGATTCGTCACAGATTGCCGAAAGCCCTGCAGGGGACGAAGTGGCCATTTTCTCTCTGCCGCTGGACGGATGTGGAAGGGGGGGTGCGAGAAGGGGGAGGGTTATGTGGGGAGGAAGGAGACGGAAATGATGATGATGATGATGATGATGATGAAGGAAGGGAAGAAAAGGAAGACGACGAAAGAGAAGTAGTAGTAGTAGTAGTTTTAGTTGGAGTAATGCTAGTAGTAGTGGTAGTAGTAGTAGTAGTAGATAGTAGTAGTAGTAGATAGTAGCAGTAGTAGTAGTAGATAGTAGTAGTAGTAGAAGAATGATGATTAATGCCTTTCCACTGTATGAAGGTTGTTAAGACTGATAATCGATTTTTGCCGAGTCCCAATCTTCCCCCAGAAACTACACGCAAAAGTCAATGTTATATCACGGTCCCAAGTTGTGTGGTAGGGTCGGTAGTGAGAGGAAAATGGTAGGTGAGAGGAGAGGGCTGGGTAAGGGAAAGGGAAGAGGGGAAGAGGAGGGAAAGGGAGAAGGAAGAGGAAGATTGGAGAAGGGTAGGGGAAGGAATGACGGGAATGAAGGGAGAGGAAATGGGAATAATGAGGTAGGTTGGGGTGAGGTGGGGGAAAGAGAAGGTAGGTAGGGAGATGTAGGGGGGGAGAGGAATAAGGGAGGGGACAGAGGTAAAAAGTAAGAATTAGGGGAAGAGGTAGAAGTGAGGAGGAAGGAGGAAAGAATGAAGGGGATAGTGAGGGACGAGGAACTTTTGAAGTGGGGGAAGGTAGAGAGGGTGGGGGAAATAGGGAGGAGAACGGGAGTAAGAAGTGGGTGAGGGAGGGAGTAGGGAGATGGAAGGGGAGGAAAGGGACCAGGGAGGAGAAAGGAAGGAAGAGGGGAGGGAGGAGAAAGCAAGGGGGAAGGGGGGTAGTAGGAGGGATGGCCCTGAATGAGTACTGTGTTAGCAGGGAGAGGAGGGGAGGTGAATGGATGGAGAGAGAGAGAGAGAGAGAGAGAGAGAGAGAGAGAGACTACTCGTTAGAAATTGCAAGAGAAATGAGTATGTAATATTAGGAGAAACAGGTGTAAGAAGTAGTAAGAAAAATAAGCGAAGGAGAAACATTTAAGAAGCAGTAGAAGGAATAGGGACTGGGCATAAGCGGGGCAGCAGGAGAAAGTAGTGGGGAGGAGGGGGAGGGGAGGGGGTAGGGGAAGAGAGGGAGGAAATAGGAGGGAGAAAAAAAAAAGTTGCTGGAAAGGTTGCAGGAGGGGGGAGTGAAATGGCGGGGGATGAAATGAATGGAGAAAGTGAGGCAGGCGTGTTGCTGAGAGAGAGAGAGAGAGAGAGAGAGAGAGAGAGAGAGAGAGAGAGAGAGAGAGAGAGAGAGAGAGAGAGAGTATGGAAATTATCAACTCTTCACAGCAAAAGTACGGTACCGGTATCAGTCGTCACAAATGAATTAATGAGAGAGAGAGAGAGAGAGAGAGAGAGAGAATGCATTAAAGTTAGAAATGAAAACAATGCACAGTTAATTTTGCTGATATTAAACACGAAATTAATATTAGCTTAAAAAAAAACATTTGCATCAACTTTCAAAAACTACTGAAAAACGAAAAAAGCAATATTCGCAGATGTTCACACAGTAGCAGAAACACTATTACCAGATAAATAAAAAAAAAAGAAAAAAGAAAGAAGGATGCAATGAATGGAGAAAGTATGAACAAAAACTCGAGCTGGAACTTGATGTTAGAGAGAGAGAGAGGGAGGGAAAGGGAGGGGGAGGAGAGATGGAGGGGGGGAGAGAAAGAGAGAGAGGGGAGGGGGGAGGTAGAGGTGGAAGAGAGAGAATGAGTGGAGCGGAAGAGGTGGAGAGGAAGAGATGGAGGGGAAGAAAGAGAGAAATAGGGATTAAGGAGAGAACGAAGGTAGAGGAACAGAGGAAGAGGGAGGGGGGGGGGGAGGTGAAGGCGAACCAAGGAATGCCAAGACCAGTAGATCTGTTGGTCCTTTCGTGACGTATAGGGAAAGTGATAACTGACAAAACTATTCTGTGAGTTAACGAATAGTGGAGGTAGAGAGAGAAACAGTGAGAGAGAGGAAGTGGAAGGTAGAGAGAGGGACGAGAGATTAGATGGAGGAGTTGAGGTGGGGTGAGAGGAGGTGGAAGAGGAGAGGAAAAGGGAGAGGGTGTGAATGGGGAGATAAAGCTGGAGAGTGAGAGAAAAGAAGAGGAGCAAGTGATAGAAATGGGTGGGGAGATGTAGAGAATAGCAGACTAAGAGGAGAGAGAGAGAGAGAGAGCGGGAGGGGGGGGGATACGTGAGAAGTCGAAGGCGGAAATAGGCGGTAGTTTTTGGAGCAGTGTAGCGATCTTGTGGTTGGCGTACTGTGGAGGAGGAGGAGAAGGAGGAGGAAAATCAGAACAGAATCCGTTATTACTGTGGACATTTCTTTACATAAAAATACAATGCACTTAAAAAGTAGAATGGAGGACACCTGTAATCTGGTGTATGGATTATTTTTTTATTTGCATTGTTTTTCCCTACTCTGTTCATCTTGCTAAAAAAAAAAAAAAAGGAATATAGAGAGGTATGTTAGCGTGAAATATAGTGAATACCGTTACCTAGAACACCATTTAGTTCAGAAATAGATGATTAAAATGGCTGTTAATAAGGTAAAGCCTAAAGTGCTTCCTAAAAGAAAATATGATACTAACAATCCCTGTATTAGTGGGGAGACTTCGTTCAGCCACTTAATAGAACTCGTACAAATGTAAATTTGGGAGACATACAGTAGCGTTCTTTTTATGTCGTATTAACAGTAACTTTTTCTTACTGAAGGAAGTGCTTTTGTTTAAGATGTAGAAGCCCTAGATCATACATATACAGCTGGCCATATATAACGTTCCACTTCGACTCCGCCGGGCGATTATTTGTGTGGTGCGAGGACGGCTTGGACAGGGTTATCACTGTTTATCCTGCATCACTTATCCATTTTTTCCCCTCATGGCCACGCCCATGCCCACACCAGCAGACTGAGAAGCCCCTGCAACATATAAGATCCCGCCATGTGAGTTTCTAGTAGAGCGCTATATACCAACCACCCTGTATATCTCATTTCTTTTCAGCCACTTAAATTTAGCGTTACGAGGTTGTATTTTGCAGCACCTCCTTTTGTAACCTTTGCTGGGACACTGGGAAGTTTCCGCACACGTTGTAGTTATGTTGCTTGTGCTCCAGCTTTTAAAACCATAATTGGCTATGCTGTGTGACTGTGGCGGCTGTCATGTGGGGATGTGGTTGTGGTGTGGAGTTGGCGATGACTGAAGTGTGCTGATGTGTGATGTGACGGTGTGACTACAGTGTGGCGATGCGTAGTGTGGTGGTGTGGATTAGGTGATGACTGTACTGTGGTGTTGCATGGTGTGGTGGTGTGGATTAGGTGATGACTGAAGGGTGGTGATGTGTGGTGTGGTGGAGGTGTTGATGATATGTGTGGTTGTGCTTATGGTGTGGTGATATGTGGTTATGGATGTGATGCTGAAGGTGGTGAAGTGGTTATTGATGTATGTTAGTGCGTGTAGTGGTTGTGCCGAGGTTAGGTGAGATGTGGTGATAGTTTGTGAATGATGATTGTGGTGATGTGAGTTGTTACTGTATGTGTGATATCAGTTGTGGCGTGGATAAGATGGTGTGTGTGTGTGTGTGTGTGTGTGTGTGTGTGTGTGTGTGTGTGTGTGTGTGTGTGTGTGTGTATTACGATCTAGCCCAGGAGTAGCGGTTCTTAAATATCAGTGACTTAGCCTCTTATGGAAACATTCTTAGAGTAATGAAGGAGAGAAGAATATTGTGATGATGATGACGAGGATGAAAAAGAACAGAAGATGAGAAGGGGGAGGGGCAAGCTGAACACGGAAATTGAAGAAAACAAGCAAATGATGATGATGATGATGATGATGATGATAAAAATAATAATAATAATAATAATAATAATAATAATAATAATAAGAAGAAGAAGAGGAGGAGGAGGAGGAGGAGGAGGAGGAGCAGGAGGAAATTGAAAAATAAAGTGAACAGAAAACTTTTAAAGAAGAAGAAGAAAAAGAAAACAATGGATAAAAAACAAAACAGAAAAAGAGAAAAGACGAAGAATTAAAGACGAAACTGATCATAATATGTTTTTCGATCATATTTGTTTTTGCATTTGTCTTATTATTTGCTTTTCGAAAAATCTGCTTCGAATTTGACGCGAAATATTTTGGTTATCGTGCGTGTTGGAAATTGAAACTTCTATTGCTATTCTTTATTTATTTGTGACGGGTGGAAATTTGGTTTGAGATGATGGTGTTGATGGTGGTGGTGGTGATGATGATGATGGTGATGATGATGATGATGATGATGATGATGATGATGATTTTTTCCCCCTGACACTGTGTAAGGTCTGGAGAGAGAGAGAGAGAGAGAGAGAGTCAATACAGAATGAGGTGAAGAGGAAGGAAGAGGTGTGTGTGTGTGTGTGTGTGTGTGTGTGTGTGTGTGTGTGTGTGTGTGTGTGTTTTACGGACTAGCCACGTCAGGTACACACAATCAGGTGTGGTGGTGTGGTGGTTCCGTTCACCACACCGGTACTACGAGCTTCCTCTCCACCACAACCGTCACTACCGTTATTTTCATCACCACCTCCATCACTTCCCCTTCCATCACCACCACCATCGTGACCGTTTTCTCCACCATCACTACCGCCATCTCCATCACTTCACCACCACCATTACCACTATTACAACCATTTATATCATCACCACCATCACTGCAGCAATAATCTCCACCATCATTAGCACCATCACCATCGTACGACTGTTTACATCATCACCAATACCGGTACAGCAATCTCCACCGGAACCACCACCACCACCACCATCACCACCACTGCTTGCACCAATTCAGAAAACTGTTATAGTCAGTCCTTACTACTTGTCAGGGATGTATCAGTATCACAACATTTTTCATCCACTCCTTACCGTAAATCCGGGGAATCAGTCAAATCACCTGTGTAAGGACTAATGGAGCTCAAACCCATTCATTACGGTGATGCCTGTTTTCCTTATTTTTGGTTGTTGGACGTTGTATGCAGCGTTAAGAAAAATGCCAGTAACGTACAATATTTTAATGAACGTTTTAGGCCGCCCTCCAGTTCCAAGTCTCCCCAGAACTAAGCAATATCTTTTGTATATAGGAGGTAGCATGATAAATACTTCATTGTAGTGAAGTGGTGGTCTGTTTTCTGTAATTTTTGTGGACTTAGAGCCAAAAAGATATAAAGGAAAATAATGGAAGGCGACTTAAGTAGTAATGAGGGTTTCTTGTAAAAATAAATCAGTGTGGATAGTAAGTGATAAGACTGCAAGCCAAAACACTCTGCGAGTAATGCAAATAGAGAGTTACACAAAATACATCTTCAGATATTTAAGATGTGATCCACTATCATCCTAGTAATAATTTTAATGTTGACAAGAAATTTCATTGTCTTTATGGTGAATTTAGCGTTAGTTAGAGGAAATATAGGATAATTAATCAGAATTTTGTCTTATTTTTATTTTGACATCCTCGGTGGAACTGTGATGGAATTTTTCTATCTATCTATCTATATACCTAGGCTGCTTCCCCCAAGGAAAGGGAGGTAGCCGAGACAGGACGACACACTCTCCATTTACCCATCCATTCAAATACATTCATTCGCATCTTAGCCCCAAAGGGGAGAACGGACAGATCCTCACCCCACCACACCGCACAAGGGTCAACTGCGCAATGCAATCAGTGACATCCGCAGCAGGGCCCGACAGCAGAACTGGTTTACCCCTGCCACATCATAACAGACCCATCCCCTTACCCGCACCTGACCTGACTAGCTGATCCAACCAAATGCGGGAGAATATCCCCTCAGGGCTGCGTCATCACTTATTCATTCACAATTTCTCTCCACCCATTTCTGTCACGCACAGCCACTCTTCCTTGCTCAACAGACATCCCTCTCGCATCCAGCGCTCTCTTCACACTGTCCATCCATCCTATTCGTGGTCTTCCTCTCAGCCTTACACCTCTCACATCAGATCTAGTTATCTTTTTCACCAATCGCTCATTATCATTATGGAATTTTTACTTACCAAATAATTTGAACTTGGAGATGGCACCATCAGATGCGTCAATAAGAGGGTCCGTGTTGCCAGATAGGTAAATTCAGACAGCGTAGCACAGAGCAGTGGCCAGTTTTTGCTGAACCAACCACATTGCTTAAATTAAAGCTTGATAGAAGCTTGATAGTTGGTCTTACAATTTAAGTATAATAATGTTATCGTTATATCTTGTAACACGTTCCTTGTAGGTCTTCATTTCTTATATATCTGTGTGTAATCACGTGTAGATTTGTAGTCTAGTCTATCATAAATGATTAATCAAGAACTTGTATATCATCATTTGAACGTTGTTATACGAGAAAATAGGAATGATGATTGATTATCTTCACCACGACCATTATCTCCACCACTGCTGCCATCGCCACCATCTTCCTCACCACCACCATCATCGCCATCTTCCTCACCACCACCACCACCTTCCTCACCACCACCACTACCACTAGTCCGTTACCAGAGTTCTTCTTTCGTCGTTTCTTTTTTCCTTTTTTACACCCTTCCAGTTATTCCAATTGAGTTCATGCCATCATCGTTGTCTTCGATACACTTTTTTTTTTTTTATATACTCCCACATCATCATCATCATCATCATCATCACCAGTATCAGCAAAACTTATGTCATTGTTGTGTATTATCTCCATCTTCATCGTCAGCTCCACTTTGTCATCATCATCATCATTGTCGTCATCATCATCATCATCATCTCTGTTCTCATTGTCATCACCATCACCTTCATCACTTCCATCATAATCATCATCATGTCCATCAAACACACTATTCCCACCACAGTCATCACTTCAAGCTGACATCTACACCATCATTACATCTACACCGTTATTGCCAGAATCAGACAGTCATCATCATCACCATCTTTATCATTACTGCAATTTTGTGTACTTTAATCATCACCCATCACCACCACTACCACCACCACCACTGCCACCCCATGCATCGCCCACTACCACCATCATTCACCACCACAATCGCAACCACCATCACTCCCACCACCACCATTTTTATCAGTCTGTCTACGTGTTTGTCTGTGCGTGTGACTGTCGTAGAATGTCTCTCTCTCTCTCTCTCTCTCTCTCTCTCTCTCTCTCTCTCTCTCTCTCTCTCTCTCTCTCTCTCTCTCTCTCTCTCTCTCTTCCTGTCTTTATATCTGTCTGTTGCAGTTGTTTTTCTACTTGTCTGTTTACCTCCTGTCTCGTCTATCTCTGTGTTCCCCCTCGTCTGTCAGTCTCAGTGTCTTTCAGTCTTTCTTTAATCAAACTGTCTGTCTGTCTTTCTCTGTTTCTCTGCCTGTCTGTGTCTTTAGCTGTCATTTTGTCCGTCAGCTTTCTTTTATTTCCGTCCGTTTGTTTGTTTGTTTCTTTGTTTCCTGTGTTTGCCCTTCTGTGTGTCTTTTGTTTCACACCGTCCCAGTTCACCTTTGTGCCCCCTATTGTCTGTGTAATCTTTTGTTCCATTGCTTCTCTAATTTTTTTTCCCTTACTGTATATCTGTCGGCCTTTGTCTGTCTGTCTGTCTGCCTGTTAATATTAAGAGTATTATTATCTGTATCATACTCTGTTTATATCTTTTGTGTATATCTTCTGTCTGTCTGTATTTATGTATTTATTTCAGTATCTGTAGACATGTATATTAATGTTTTCAATTCGTTTATCGAAGAAAATGATAATAATGTGTTAAAGAAAAGTGAACCAAACGACTGAAGTGAATAACAACAGAAACAAGGGTAGTAAAAGAAGAGGAAAAAATAGAAATGAAGGAGATGGAAGAGTAACGAAGACAGGAAATGAGAGGAAAGAAAAGGAAGAGGAAGAAGAGGCAGGGGTAATGATGAAGAAAATGGATAGTAGGGGTGAAGGTGGGTGACAAGGGTATGGGTGAACTAAAGGTAGGGGTGAGGTGGGAGGTGAAGGTGAGAGGGAGGGAGGAATGTGAGGGTGAAGGGGTGAAGGGAGAGGGAAGGGAGGTAGAAACTGTGAGGGTGAAAGGGTGAAGGGAGAGGGGAGGGAGGTAAGGAATGTGAGGGTGAAGGGAGAGAGGAAGAGGAGGAGGGAGAGTAAGGGGGTAAGGAAAAAGAGGATAAAGGAGAGAAGGGAAAAGAATAGAGGAGTGAGGAAAAGAGAGGGAGAGGGAAGAATGTTAGAGTGAAGGAAACAGGGGAGAGTGATGATGGAAGAGGTGATGATATTAGACAGGGGAGAAAGAGGCGAGCGAAGGAGGAAAGATGAGGTTGGAGGAATAGGCTGAGGAAGGTAAGGGGGAGAGAGTGAGTACTGAGGGAGGAAAGAAGGGTGAGAGGGAGAGAGGAGGAATATACGGCCATATTCTTAAAAATAATTCCTTCTCTAAACTTTTCCTTCCCTTCGAAGGATTTTTCTTTCCCTTCAGTATGCGTAAAGATTTCCTTGGAAGAGAAGGAAAAATGTTCAGGTTGGTAGCCCTGTTAAACTAAAATGACCCATCCTGCTGATATTTGGTATGATGGAGCGTTAAATTTATAAACTAATACATCAAAACACGCATATCTCGTGCTGGATAATGAAAGCACAACACATTGAGATGTGAGAGGTCGCCACCACATCCATACTGTTTGTTTGTATTCAGCCATAAATGCCATTCTGGCCAACACCGCAGCGGTGTTCACTCCGCAAGACAATATTTTGATAATAAATTATATTCAAGGAATATTATTACGCTTAATGTTGTTATTAGTAAGTGTAAAGAATCACTTGTTAACGTCCGTCTCGAGTACTCGCATGGCGGCGCTCACTTGTTTTTTCCAGCTGGACGACATGAGCCGAACCACTCGTGTGACCTTGACGGCAGATTTTCCTCTTTCGGGCAAGTTAACAACCAAAATGTTTCTTGAAATGAATCCTCGTTTGACCCTGGCCATAATTAGTGTCAGATCATAAAAGACTGGATGAATATCGGAGGTAGTACGTCGTCTACTCTGTTTATGTCTGGCTAATTATCTCAGCCGACATGGGCAACACTTTTAAAGAGACACAAATAGCGCTTAAGCATTAGTATAGCGTTGTAAACTGCATCAATAAAATTATACAGTAACTTCCGTCAACATTATAAATATATATAAGACAATGAACCACAACAGAAAGCACAAAATTTATGAAGGAATTTTTGAAGAGAAGGGTCAAGCAATTCCTTAAAGTTCCAATAATATCTGCTGCCCAGAGGAAAAATCTTTCCCTTAGCGCAGCTCAGGAAGGGAAGGATTTTTTTTAAGAATACCAATTCAGCTAAAGATTTCCTTCCCATGCCTCTACCAGGGAAGGAAATGTTTAAGAATACGGCCGATAGGAGTGAGAGAAGGAGATGGGGATGAGGAGTATAACTGTGAAGGGGACAAGGAGGGGGAGGAAGGGGTGAGTAGAAAGGGGGTAAGGGAGGGCGATTGGAAGGGATGGAAAGATAGAAATAACTAAGGGTGATGGAGAGGGAGAAGAGATAAAAGGAGTGTGAAAGGAGAGGGGAAGGAAGGTACTTGAGACAGGGAGAGGGAAGGATGAGAGAAGAAAAAACAGGGGGGAGGGGTTAGAGTGACAGGAGCGAGCACAGAGAGGGAAAGTGGTGTACTGAGTGACAGAATGAGGCAACACTTGTTTTGTGGCCACGCTTCCCTTACCTCATCATCGCCAGGTTCACAAGTCTCCGCATTTCTCTTCGTGTTTCTATGGGAGGTTGAGACTAAGAATAACCTGATTGTTTGCCTTTATGATTCTCGTGTAGGCGCCATTTTCACAAGTTTTCGTACTTTCATTGGTACTTCGTCACTTCCGTTTCTACAGGTCTTTGCATGTGTATTAGTTCTTCAGCGATCTAACTTCTTTTGCTGTCCCTCCTCTTTTCCACTCGGATGGCTCTGTTATCTGTCTCCTTTCTGTTAAGTTGAACTCTTTGCTTAGATTCTTAATGCTGACTTCACTCTGGACGCTTTTGGTGCTGTTCCTCCATCTTCTCCCTTCCCCGACTTTCTCTTGCATGATATAAAAATTTGTTCTGTCGACGTCTTCTTTTCGCTCTGATTTCAATACTAATAAGGCGTATGTATGATTGTGATGGTGTCCCTCTTGTTGTTTTCGGGAACCGAGCTTCTGTGCTAATATACCCATTCGTCTCTTTTTATCAACTTTACCATTCCTTTCTGCTGGAAGTTAGGTTTCATTCAGCCTGATGCGAGAAGGGTGACTATTCCCAACCATTTAGAATGACAAATTACCTTGATCATCGGTACGTTCATGATCTCAGAGTTCGTAACGAGCCGGATAATTTCTGAGGTATGCACTCCAGTTCAGTATATCGGTTCTTCTGTGCTACTTCCTCAAGTTGCCTTTCTGGTCGCACTGTACACTTACGAAGGACGATTGTTCTTCTAATAATTTGTGGTGTTCTTCAATATCGTTTCTGTTCCAGCACTTTTCCATATTTTTTCCCGCCAGTTATCTGAGTTGTACATCCAACCCTGTCCACTGACTAGCTGATAATTTCACTCTTCAGTTTTCAGCTGCACATCAAAACAGTAGCTACGTCATTTACATATTTATGCTGTGGTACACCTCGCTTAGGATTTACTTTTATTTATTGAGGCACAGGCTTTTATTTCTCTCAGAAATTCAGTGCCTCCTTATTTCTTCTCGTCACAATAGTCCACGTTTCAGTCTCCTTACCGTCAACAATGCACGACTCAACCTTTCATCATTTATCATTATTCCCAGTCTTTTTCTCGTGATCTAGGCTACCTATGAATGATCACATTAATTCTTTTGCATTATTAGTTTTTTAGAGGTTGGGTGTGTTGAATAGTCTCCATGCTTTCTTTAACTCTTACATTTGTTGAGTGTACTTGAGGCTCATTAACCTGTGAGTGGAGCACAGGTCTCATGTCTGGAGGATTTCATCACATTTAACACTCCTGGACACAACGGGAATCATAGGCTTTTCATCCCTTGCACTCCCATCAGCGTTTTTCTTCGCTGCAGTGTTACATCACTCTGCCACGGGTGTTAGAAGAGACGCTGCTTCTCTAAATTTTCTGTCTGTGTGCGGGTACGCACCACTAGTAACCATACATTTCCGTTCCATTAGCGTCCGACTCCACGTTTTACATAAACAAGCATCTTCGCATATTTCTTTGTATTCCGTTAGGTCTAACCCATCATATTTTTATGGTAATGTTGGTACATAACGCAGTGTTTTATTTGATATTCGTGGTAATATCAAATGTTTCTTATATTTGTATCATCCCTGCTTGTCGTCAGAAGTACAACTAAAGCAGGAAGGAGGTATGGGGGGATAGGACCCCCTCATATTACCTGTATTGCAAACAGCGTGGTACTTTTTAAGGTACAGCATAGTAGGAGGAGTCAGGGTCTGGGAGTTCCTTTCTCGTCTGACTGATGTCTTCAAAGAGATCCATTATCTGTGCTCTGAATCTTCTTGCTTCATGTGAATGTGAGAAATTAGCAAACTGTCTTGATTAATCCATTTAGTATAAAACAACCTGGAAGTGGGAAGAGGGCAATATTTAAAGCAGAAGGAGACTATCAAGAGGGGTTAACAGTTTCGCTGCAATGAACGCACAGTAGCATTCGGTTCAGGCTAGGTCCATATGATGTTATAATTTGTCTTAGTTAGAAGCTGTCTTAGCAGTGAGAAAGTTAATGGTGCGTAGAGTGTAGGGGATAGAGGGAAGGGGGATGTCGCGGGTGGATGGCGGTGAGTACAGTGTCTGAGAATAATAATAATGGCGTTCCTTCTCTTGAGTCCATCAGTCCACCTGCCGCCCTCAGTTCGTTCCTCTCCATTACCCACGCGCTGCTTCCTCATCCACCTCTCTCTTCCACCCCTCGCGTCCACTTACTTCCTCCATCTCTCTTCCATTCCTCACATTTAGCTCCTCTCTTCATCCCTCTGTTTCATCCACCCCTCACATGCACCCTCTTCTTCCACTGCTCTTCCACCCCTCGCACCCACTTTCTTCCTCTATCTCTCTTCCACCTCTCAGACTTACCTACTATTTTACTCTATACAGTACTTCTCCATCCTTCACATACGCTTTCTTCGTCTATCCCTCTCTTTTCCACCCCTTGCACACACACTTCCCCCACTACACCTCCCCCCGTCCCCCGTCCCTCTTTGCTCTTTCATTCCTTCACTCACGTTTGTCCTTCTCGTACGTGTTCCCTTTTATTCCCCCTGTCCCCCTCTCTGTTCTTCTTCCCTCATCCTCTTCATTCTCTCGTCTTCCTTCCTTTCTTCTTCCATTCCCCCTTCTTGTCCCTTGCCTTCTCCCAATCTCTTTTTTTCCCTCCTTTTTTCTTCCCATCCAATCTTCACACCCTCTTTCTCTCCTGCCTCCCTTGGCATTCTTCTTCACTCCTCGTCTCCCTTCTTACTCCTACCGTCCTCGTATTTTTTATTCCTCTTACTCCTGCCCTTCTTTTACATCAATCCCTCTTGTATTCATTATGTAAAACAATAAGTACAGGATCCAGTGTACTTGATTCTTCAGCTACACATAATTAATTCACTTAGCAATCCCAGCAAGCTGCATCTGTTTGAAAAATAACTCCTTCAGTACCCTTACGCCTTCATTTTATTCTGTTCTTGAGGCCTTTTTCTGCAGCTTAAGAGTTCAGGACGATTAGCCTACTTCTTTCGTCATATTACCTTTAAGCTATTTTTACTTAGCGTAATATAGGCCTGTAGTACTGAATTAGTCAGAAGCATGATGATGATGTTGAAGATGATGGTGATGCTCATTAACACCAGTTCCTACGTATACTTGGGATGGATGGGATTCAGAAACAGTCTCCACTAACCCCTCCGGTACACTGAATGTTATTATTATTATTATTATTATTATTATTATTATATTTACCTCCTACGATTATGTTCAGCCCAGGGTAACCTCTCACATTAAAGGGGTCAGTTGAGTCAGCAACCGAAGGAGGGTGGCTGTGCCTGTGAATTAATGGAGCGAGGGTGTGCGCTTGTGATCCGACCCGGTGTAAACAAGAGGTATTCGCTTTCGATTCGGCTCCCTTCACACACTGGAACTGAGATCTAGTTGCACACGACGAATGGGCGGGAAATTAGGAGGTATTCATTTCGTATAGCAACTCCTGCATTACGATGGCGTTTATTTTTAGGTTAATATTTCTCCTCACACATTTCCCATCAGCTCAGGATTTTCGTATTTTTTCTTTGTCTTGGGGGTGTTTGAAAGTGTCCATTAAACCCTCTCACTGCGACGCCATGTTTTATATTTCATTTTAACACTACGTTATGGTGTTATTCACAGGGGAGGCCTTTGTTAGTGGAAGGTGGTAGCGGTGGTGGTTAGGAAGTTACTGAAAGTCTGGATGGAGAGGTAAAATAAGTGACTGTGGATAATTTGTCGATTTAGCGTCTCGTCAACAAAAATTCTTCACTTTCGTCATGGCTGTACATAACCACCGACAAATCTTAACCACTTCTCTTCGATGATTTCCTTCTTATTTTTTCGTACCACTTAACTTTTATCTTATCCACTTTTCTTAGATGGCTTCCTTCTTATTTTTTCTTGCTACCTAACGTTCATCTGAACTACTTTTCTTCGATGACTTTCTTCTTATTTTTCCTTGCCGCTTTCAGACGCTTTTAGTTATCTTAAAAGAGATCTGCAGGAATGAAGGGTAGTTTATCGCCTTCGTTTATTCCTTCAAGACGAGAGGCCTTTTTTAAGTTGAGTGAGTGAAGTCGTCTGGAGGTAGCAAGACTAAAATGAAATAAGCAATTGTACTGAAGTAGTCAGTGGCGAGAATGATTAAAGTAGCCACTGTTTTGATGTCAAGGCAGTCACCCTGGATTGGCAGTGTGAAATATTAAGAGTCAGTTATGCAGGAAGGGCAGGTTCAAGTGGATGATATTTAGCCGATTAAGTGCCGTGCCTTGGCCAACCTTAGTAAGGCTGTCTGGGTCGTGGTCATTACGGCGTGGAGGCTGTTTGGGTGTAGTTTATGTTGGTGAGTTGCTGAATGGAGGTAGGAGAGGTGGACCGAGATTGAGGAGGATGGACCACTGTAGGCTGTGTGATACTAGTTTATGCTGGAGACCTGGTGAATGGAAATAGGAGAGGTGGACCGAGAGTGAGAAGAATGCGGAAGAGTAATCCATTTGGGTGTAGTTTATGTTGGTGAGTTGCTGAATGGAAGGTGGAGAGATGGGCTGAGAATGAGGAGGATGGGCAAGGGTAGGCTGTTTGGTATTAATTTGTGCTGGAGATTTGCTGTATGGAAGTAGGAGATGTGGACCGAGAGTAAGGAGGATGGGCAAGGGTAGGCTATTAGATTTTAGTTTATGCTGGAAGGTTTGTGAATGGAAGGCGAAGAGATGGACTGAGAATCGGGAAGATGGACAGGGGTGTTTGATTTTAGTTTATGCTGGAGAGTTGGTGAGTAGAAGAAGAAGAAGAAGGAGAGGTAGGCCGAGAACAAGGTGGATGGGGTATGATACGTATTTTATGTATGAGAGTTGATGATGGTTAAAAACAACACAACATCAGTCAGGACCATACTGCCAGCACTACCATTATCAGCACCATCACCACTACCTCTGTCATCACTAGTATCACTGTTGTCTGTTTGTTTTCGTCTGACAAAGATCCGTAACCCCTTTCAGCTCCGTTGGTGGCCTGGAGTAGACAGACTGGAGGATAAATTTGACTTGTAACCAGAGAGACTCCTTCCTACCTCACAACTAAGCCTCACAAAATTTCATGCAAGAACAACTTAGTAATCAAGTTGTGGGTGTGACCAGGTTCCCTCAGATGAAAATAAACTGATTATAACAACCACCACACACTAAGTCATTACCACCACCATCACCACACCACCACCTAGCCACCAGCACTACCCCATATACCACTACAACCACCATCACTTCAGCCACTAATACCTCCACCAAAGTCACCACCACCACCACTCCCACAGCCATCACCACCACCACCACCGCCACCACCACCACGCAACAATGGGAGGATGTCAGTGGTGTTGCAGTGGTGCCCCTGGGGACGCCTTCACCGCCTCCTCAATGCCTCGTATTGAATGGTTCGCCTATTGACACTGCGACTTTTCAGGCCAAAGTTTTCCTCTTTTGCAAACCAGCCCATTTTTACGACGTTTCCAAGCGAGGTGTTTGTAATTCCTGTATCTGCCATGAAATTTAAGACCTCTCAATTTAGGTCAGATAATGTCTTAGGGTACTGACGGTTCAGCTCAGATGGCGATATTTAGACCTTATCCAAACCATCCTGTTTTTACGATATTTTAAAGTGCAATCTCTAATTTATATATCAGTTACCTACTGTTACACCCTCGATACTTGACATCCTCTCAATTAGCTTTATCTGCAGTAAGGAATGATCCCTTATAGCGAGGATTTAGTTAAGCTTATAATCCCTTCCCATCGAAAAACCCATCCCCAGCCCAATAAAATCGTCTGAAGTAGCAAAACCAAAATAAACTACGTCATCCGACTGAAGAAATAAGTTTAGCGAATATTGTCTGTTTCCTGTATCAGTAAGTTAAAAGAATCTGTCTTATAGAATAAAATCTAAGCTTTTTATAATGCTCACAAGATTCGAAGTTTTGATCAGTCATTCTGTGTCGTCACAAACCGCTAGAAAAATTTATTACGTTAGGCAAAATTGAAAACACGATAAAACATTGGCCGGAAACGGTAACTTTATAAAAAGGAAAATTGCATCGATATTTGATGTTATCTGGTGCACAGCTCAATCCCAGATGAGGAAATTCTCGGTACGACGATTTAGCCGAACTGGACTTTGATCTTGGCCCTCTGGTGGTCAGATAGCGAGTTGAAGTAAATGCAGAAATAATTGTCAGTACGGTATATTATGCAGCGTAAACCCCATGATTACGATGACGTTTTGCTTTTATATTCTTACCATCTTCAGACGACTTTGTTCAGATGAGGAGAGATTTTACAAACTGGAAAGGTGAAATTGCCTTCAGTAACTAATCCATTACGAGTGAGCTTTACTAACTTGAAAATTGTCTTGTAGCTGCGAGAGTCAACTAATTGGTATTAAAGGATTACTCAGCCCGTTGGGATTTCTTTGAGCTTAACAAAATCTCACGGTGTTAGCTTATTAATCCCTTCAACGTAGTGGCTGTGTTATAAGCTGAATGAATATAATAATTTGGCGTTGACTGAGGTGTAACAGAAAATCTTACTCCGGAGGAAGGTGTTCTTTGTAACCTTTTCAGCCCGAGAAGGTTTCCTAAGCTGAGTAATATTGTCCGACTTCAGCTGTAATTTAGAGAGAGAGAGAGAGAGAGAGAGAGAGAGAGACCTTTGGCTGAGGTGGCTAAAACTTCTAACATATCACGTGTAACCTTTAATTGTAGTCCTTCATTAGAACAAAACTACCTTGTGTTAACCTGATTATAACACCTAATTATATCCTTAACACCGAGGCTCGTATTCTTGTTGGTTAAGGAGGCTCCCTAGCGCTTCTTCCTTGGCGATTTATTTCTCAAACTACCCATTAATATCCATTTTATTGCCTCTTATATCCTCTTAATGTCAACGTAGATTGCATTATTAACAGACAAGAATTCAGTAACGGAGCGGAATCAGAAATAAACCGGCAAGGAAAAGGTGTTAGTAAGCTTCCTACCTGTACCAAAATACCGCCCCGAATGGATTAAATCGGTAGAAGTTTTAATCTGACAACTGCTAATGTGATGGTGGTATTTTTTTGCTTTTGAGTTGGAGGCAAGATTCAGGGGCCTGCATGATGTGTGAAAAATTGTATATGGGCCTAATCACTTGGCATTCAGTTGACACGTAAAATGTTATCTGGATCTTACAGTCCCCCTCCCCTCATTTTAGTGTGAATTAGGGTTAGGGTAAATGATGTTGATGTTGATGGAAAAATGTGTACTGTGGAAGAGGCATGGGTGATAATGTCGTAATATCACTGGGTGGCGTATACAGCTAAAAGTTCTGGTTTGTTGCTTCGTCCGTCTTGTTTCTACCTGATGATGATGATGATAACGAGGACGATGAAAAAGATGGCTGTAAGTACCTGAACAGGAAGTAAAGACTTGGTGATGCTAATACCCTCCCCGCAAAACTAGCCCTAAAAATGAAGTACAGGTACAGTATACAAGAATGTCATCCCAATACTTCTACCTGGAGACGGATACAGAGAGATTATTTATCAGCAGAAATAGACATCAAGGACTTTGTTATTGGTTGGGAAAAAAAAAATGAGTTGATGTGTTGGGAGTTTTGAAGTGTCTTTGTCGGTGTGTGTGTGTGTGTGTGTGTGTGTGTGTGTGTGTGTGTGTGTGTGTGTGTGTGTGTGTGTGTGTGTGTGCTCATTTGTCCGTGTGTCTTGTCTGTCAGTCTTTATGTTTTGTTTGTCTGTCTGTCTGGCTGTCTTTTGTTAATCTGTTTATCTGTACTTAGGCCTTATCTGTGTGTCAGTAATAATCCCTTCAGTACATTAGTCATCATTTATTCATGTTACCGCCAGGTGATGTTATGCAGTCTGGGAGACAACTCAGGTAGTGATAATAATGAAACAGAAGTACAATTAAGACTGAATGAAAAAATACAGGATTTTTTTTTTAGGTAACGCAGTCCTTACATTTAATTAAACATCATCTCAAGTTCGAGTAGATACCATTTTCTTCTTATCATCTCCAGACGATTTTACTCAGAATAAGGAAGACTTTTCGAACTGGAGGGGCAGAACAGAACCTTCACTAACCTTCTTTCACAACGAGGGGTCTTACCTAAGCTGAATATAATTGATTAGTGGTACACCTTGATTAAAAACTAAAATTACATCCCCAGTGAGAGGGATAAGTAGAATTTAATGATCCTGTCCGCCATAATGTTCTCACAAAAGCTTTCATGTATCCCCTACCTTCGCGTTGTACCGGCAGTTATAACTTTCTAATGGCTGAATCTTGGAGGCATTTGCTTAAGACACAGGCTCCCATGACTCATTTTTATCATCTGGAGTTAGTTTGAACAGATTTTTGTCGTTTTAATGCAAGGACGAAGGAGCTAAAGGCCAGGAGCCCACAAGATTGTTCCTTCCAAGAAAAAACAAAAACAAGATAACAGAGACAAGCTAAGAATAATAGAGTTGCCCTGATCATGACGAGATAAGTAGAATTTAATGATCTTGTCGACACTACTGTTCTCTCAGAAAACCATCAACTATCTCATACCCTCTTGTTCTTCAGACAATTATTACCCTTTAATAGCTAAATCTTGAGTGTATTTGCATAGATAATGATAATCGGCCAAGCGAGATTCCGGGAAAAAAATATAAACAACGGGCCTCCTCCGCACGTGACTTGTTTTGTTTACATTGGATCAGCTGGCGTTATGGAGAGTTCGCCAGTGGAGCATTTCGGCGCACGCTTGTGATATTTTCTTAACTGTTCTGATTATATTTAACCCTACCACTTTTAGCATAGCAGAGTGTTTTAAGAGGTGGTTTGATAGTAATTAATATTTTTCGAATTCTCTCTGTCTGTCTGTCTGTTTGTCTGTTGTCTGTCTGTCTGTCTGTCTGTCTGTCTCTCTCTCTCTCTCTCTCTCTCTCTCTCTCTCTGGGTTTAATTTCAGGAGTGTTTGCTTTCAAATGCGGATTAAGAGGAGGGGGGGCATGAAAAGGTGAAGAGAAGAGAAAGGACACGAGAGACAGAAGAGAAGGAGGAGAGAAAGGGGGAGGGAGTCGGCAAGAGAGGAAGAGGAAGGGAAAAGAGGGAGAAGAGAAGAAACTGAAGGAAGAAAAAGGGAAGAGAAAGGAAAGGAGTATAGCTGAAACTGTAGAGGGAGGAAAGGAAAGAAAGGGAGGGAGGGGGAAAGAAAACTAAAGAAAGAAAAGGAGAAAGAGGAGGAAGAGAGGGAGAGAATAGGAAGAGACAGAGGAGAGAAAGGGGAGGGAAAAGGAGAGAGGAAGTGCTCGATGATGAGAAGGAAGTGTGAGGGTAGAAGGGTGAGATGAGGGGTGAGGGGTGAAGGGAGAGAACTGAGGGGAGGCACCTGTGTTACTCTATCCAGCCATCATCACTGTAACAATAAACTAGCCAAAGGGAGAGGGCAGCAGGTGAGGGGAGAGCCGGAGGAGAGAGAGAGAGAGAGAGAGAGAGAGAGAGAGAGAGAGAGAAGGGAAGGAGGAGTTGATATAAGAAAAGGGGAAGTGTGGAGAAAAAAGTGTGGGGATGGAAGAGGGGAAGAGAAGAGGAGACAGGACAGGAAAGGAATAGAGATGAAAAACATATGGGAGAATGAGATGGGTGGAAGGAAAAGGACGAGAGGGAAAGCAAGAGGAAAAGGCAGGATGGAAGGAGGAAGGATGCAAGGAAAAAAAAAGAAAAGAAAGGCAGTAAGAAAGATGGGGAGTAATATAAGGAGGGAGCGGAGAGGGTGAAGAAGGAAGAAGAAGAAATGATGTTGATGGATGGAAGGAGAAGAAGAAATGATGGTGATCGATGGAAGGAGAAGAAGAAATGATGAGAGGAAGAGATGGTGATGAAATGATGGAGATATATCACTTGCATGGAGACTCGTGCCTCGAATCACAAAACAGGCTCATGTCCAGTTTCTTGTGGTAACTACGTGTTGTTTTTGTAGGAAGAACAGGAGATATAGGAAGACTCTGCATCCTGATTTTCCTGTCCTTCCTGCAAAAGAAATATTGGGTATTGCGGAGAACTTAAGCTTACCTCCAAACTTACCTCCAAAACAAGAGTAAATTCAACATTGTATTTTTTCCCGTCGTTTAAAAACACATTCAAGTAACTGTAGAGAGAGAATTGACAGTGAGTTTGTTACTACTACTACTACTACTACTACTTCTGTTATTATTATTAGTAGTAGTAGGTGGAGGAGGAGGAGGCGGAGGAGGAGGAGGAGGAGGAGGAGTAAAAATGATGGTAATAACAATGATAATAAAATTCCACAAGCTTAGGATACAAAATATTTTGCCACGATTCAAATCACAGCGAAACGGAATGTAAATTAATAGGTAAGCCAGCATTATATAAGTGTTAGTTGTTAACCCTGTAATTGTCTTGTCCTTGAACAAGCCATTAAGGGTCATTAGAAGGCAATTAACGACAGGATGTACTAATTAATGATAGTGGACCCAAAATACAGCGTAATAATGAGACAAAAGATTAATTGGGTATCGTAGGCCTATTGACGGTATTGTGTCCATTATTTACCTTGTAGTGGTAGTAATAGCATAAGTAGTAGTAGTAGTAGTAGTGGTGGTGGTCGTGGTAGTAGTAGTAATAGTAGCAGCAGTAGTAGTAGTAGCAGTAGTGGTGGTCGTAGAGGTGACTGGCCTACTCTCCTAGTGGCCATATATATATTGCACAGTATTAAGAGAAACAAATTATACCTGCGTTTCATAAAACTAACGGTAACGGCAAAACAAACCCATCGAATTCCATAATATTTATTTCTGAGCTTATAGGAGGGTTTGAGGGTAGGTTACTGCGGTGCCTTTCATTTAACTTTTTCACCCCGAGGAATCAATCTCTCTCTCTCTCTCTCTCTCTCTCTCTCTCTTTCTCTCTCTCTCTCTCAGCTTGCCTTAGTAGACTTTATGAGGTGAAGGGGCTAGACATAGCCTTCATTAACCCCTTCACTGTACGTTGCTGTCACAATAAAATATAAGAGAAAATAAATAAAGAAAATGACGTCCTCGGTATGAAGAAATGAACCCCTTCAATTTGGGACTGTTTTATTACTCTGTTGCTTCCAGACGATTTTATTCAGCTTTTGAAAGATTTATTTTGATGAATTCTGTACATAACCCCTCCAGACAAAAAAAAAAATCTTCCTAATCAGATATCTTGGAAATAGCAAGATAAAGAAAAATGGATTGGGGAAGTTAAGGACAGGAGGCCAGTCTGTCTCCCTGGCAACATATATACTGTAACACTAAATCATTCAGTCATTCCAGATTTTTATTATTATTATTATTATTATTATTATTACGGTGTTACACCTTGTTGCCCCATTTGGAGCGTAGGTGTCCGGAGTTACTCAGTCCGAACATTTAAAGCAAGATTGACCAGTCGCTGTACCATGAATGGCATTATGATAGTATCATATATCTATCTATTGCCAGAAGCTTTAATTCCATAAGGGGTGGCCACAAACAAATCGCCTCCATGTCGCCCTGTCCCCTGCCATTTCGCTGCCCTTCCCCCCACTCAGACCCCCATCTCTCATATACCTCTCCACTCCATCCCTCCAGCTCATCCTCGGTCTCTCCCTCCCTCTCCCCCCTTCTCCATGCTAGTAATGAACCCCAGCCATCATTGCCCTTCAAGTCTTTTGTGGGTCACATCAGGTTGGAGCGCCGTAACCCACTGGACCGCCAGGCACCTGTTAGTTATATGGCTTTTATTAAACGAAAAACAAACTTCTTCTCAGGAATAGGACTACCATACTGTTCTCTTTCTCATCAACAGAGAGAGAGAGAGAGAGAGAGAGAGAGAGTGTATAGGTAGGCGTACAAGGTGGGATGGGGAGAGAGGAATAGAGATGAAATGAAGAGAAGAGGGAAATGGCAGGAAGGGAAGAGACGAGATGGGGAGAAAGACGGAGAGAGAGGGATCAGAGGAATGGATGTGAGAAAAGAGAGAAAAAAGCAGAAGGGACGATGGTGAAAAGGGGAAAGAATACGGGAAATGGAAAAGAAAAAAGAGGATGAGGGAGGGAAGGTGATAGAAGGACTGGAGGAAAGGAGGAAGAGGAGGGAAGCTAGTTAACAAGGAGGTAGGTAAGAATGAGGAGGATGGAAGGTAATGGAAGAAGGAGGAATAGAGGGAAGTAGAAGGAAGGACGGTAAGGAGGGAAGAAAGTGAGCAGGAAAGGAAGAAGAAAGGAGAGCTAGAAGTATGCCTTGAATGAGAGAGAGATTGACAGACAGACAGACAGACAGAGAAGAGAGCGAAAAGAGAGATAAAAGTAGGCCTATAATGAAAGAGAGTCAGAGAGGGGGAGGTCATGGTGTGTGAGGCTCTCCATCATTATTCGGGCAGCGGCAGGCCAGAATTTCCATAGAGAGTGGCGACTGGGGCAGCCCTTGGGTCCGCTCGGGTAAAGGGGTGCCGGCCACAACACGAGGTCAACACGAAGGCATAGCAGTACCGCTTGTGTGAGGGAGATGGAGTGGGGATGTACTATGAGATGGAGTGGGGATGTACTATGAGATGGAGTGGAGACGTACTATGAGATGGAGTGGAGACGTACTATCACCATTAGAAGGTCGGCTGTGTGTGTATCGTTAAAATTGCCCTGTTTCCATCTGACAGGTCCAGGCCATTCCTATAAACTGAATACTAAGTTTACATTGCTTGAAATATGATGAGCCTTAGATGGGTAGGGTAGCTAGTGCAATCAGCCCACCAATAAGACTGTACCTTGCCATCAACGGAGCTGAAAGAGGTCAGGGGTCTTTGTCAGGTTAGAGTCAACGCATTGTAGTAGAGTGGAAGAAGTACAGGACTCTCACCATCAAAAGTTCCCCTACACTTCCCTACCGCTTGGCACGATGTAATGGTATTGGATTTCGTCTAACTGTAGCGTTCGCCTTATCCACGCCTAACATGGACGGGCAACTCTGCTATACACGTTCAAGTCATATTTTAACGATTCTAGAAAGCAACTGCTCTATTGGGCCGAGGAACGTCACTTTGTCTCTCGAGTCTTATGTAGAAAAAAAAAAATGTAAATTGGAAAGACAGCAATATGTACAGACCAGAAAAGTTGGGAAAGAAGTGTACTGTGTGACAATCTGGGAGGAAGGAGAACTGTCGGCGAACTTTTGCTGGTGGCTGTACGTGAGAGCATGGGGGGAGGAAGTAGTGTTGAGACGTCGTTGAGATTTAGTTGAATTTTTGTCTTTTTGTAGATATAGAAATCCTTTTAACGACATGAGGTGTCCCTGTAGCGAGTGAAATCGTTTGGTGTAAGTGAAAGGAAAGTACATGAGTCGTCAGGTGAGGCTTGAGAGAGTAATGAGTGGCATGCGATGGATTGGCCTGAATATGATGATACAGCATACCGCTCTGACCTTGCCCTCCCTCCACATCTACTCTCCCGCTCACACCTCCCCTCCTCCCTCACCTCTCACCTCTAACCTCACTTCATTCTCACACCACACCTCACCTCACTAACTTACACCTCACCTCACTGGCTCACACACCTCACGTCTTTAACTCTCACACTTTACTTTTTAATATATTAATTTGTGTTTATTGAGCGAACAACTGTACTCGTTTTACTCTAATTTAGCCAAAAATTGCAATCTCTTCATGAATGCTCAGTTTTAAGAACAGACGGACACTAGAATATGATGCATGTCACGAAGAAGTGTTGTAGGAAGGATGTAGAGGTGTAGTATTATCTTATTCTGCCACTGAGCTATGTGAAATAAGCTGCAAAAAGACGAAAATTTGGGCCAGGTTAAGGTAACATAAACATAGTAATCTAAGGTAGAGCACAACGCATTGCAGTCGCCCATTACGCGTTCAGGCACTGTTCTGTCACTCAGTTATAACATACGCGTACAGTTTTGGGGTCTGGTCTGTGTCAGGTCATGTGCAGATGTTTTTATATGTATATACTCGTATGTATGTATGTATGTATGTCCGTCTGTCTTAGTCTGTCTGTCTGTTTGTCTATCTATCTATCTATCTCTACCTATCTATCTATCTGTCTGTCTATCTGTATTGCCAATGACGCATCTCATTGCCTTTCAACATCACCCTGGCAGAACGGAAGCGCGTCATAAGAACACGACGTTACGAAATTTATCAATCCGAACAAGGCGATAAACACACACCAGAGAGGACAATGGGACAGTAACAATAGGACAGGGAAACAAGGACAATTCTGGGGCAATTAGAAGAACTAGATATTGAGAGGGTAATCAGCCAAATGAGAGTAATTAAGTGCTGGTTGATAGGATATTGGAGGTGATAATTATGGGAAAAAAAGGTTATAGAAAACGGGGGCTGAGGAGGACGAGAGGGGGGACTTGTGAATTTTAATTACTTCCAGGTGATTGAAGGTGAAATTAGCAGACAATGGCTCAAGGACGGAGGGCAGGAAGGAGACTTGGTGAGGAAGAGGGTGATGAGGGGTTAGTGTATTATCTATTATTATTGGTGGGGAGCAAAGACGGGGAAAGGGGAGAAGAGGGGGGAGGGGGGAAAAGGAGGAGAAGGAAGTGCAGGAGGTGACAAAGAAGCGTTGAAGGAAAGAGGGAAGGGGGGAGATGGGAGGAAGAGAGGTCGGGCTAAAAGTGAGGGGGGGAGAGAAGATGGAACCACAGTGTATAGACTCTACACTGTGGATGGAACTAGCAGAATGGGGGAAACTAGTTGGGGGAAGTGAGCAGAGGCAGGGAGGAGGAAAAGAGGTGAGAAAAGAGGAATGTGAAGAGGTGCTTGTGGGTAGGACGAAAGAGGTAAGAGGGGAGAGGGGAGAAAGAAGGGAGATGGGGGGGAAGAGAGAGAGAGAGAGAGAGAGAGAGAGAGAGAGAGAGAGAGGTCGGGGAAGAGGGAAGGTGAAGAGGAGAGAAGCGGGAAGAAGAGGTACAGGGGAGGGAAATTCTCTGTTATAGTGGCGAGAGGATGATTGATGTCTGTAGTGATTATCGGAAATGGCTTTAACCTTGACCTTATACCAGCGTCAGTAAGATATGAAACTCAATGATATTCGTAGTTAAGAGAATGATAGGGATGGTTGTCGCGTAGTAGATCTGATAGTTAAGGTTAGCCTGATACTGTGCTAATCAACCGTGTTGTTATTATGAAACTTGAAAGTAAGTTAAAAGCTTTGTGCTTGTAACAGAGAAATTAATAGCGTTTGTTGCTGAAATGGACCACGGTTGGATCAGATACTTTATTTTAGAGGTCATATACAAATACAAATACTTTTGAAGTTATGATACAAAATACAAATACAAATACTTTTATTCCCAAATTCAAAAATACAATTACAAATACAAATACCTATATATCAGAAGAGATGTGCAACGGAACATTCAGCGTTGCCGCATGCAGATAACAAGAGCTTCAGTGAAAAATAAAACAAATTTACAAAAATAAAAAAAAATACGTGTTTTCGCCGTCACAAAATGCCTGTAAGTAACAACACATAAAACAGTATGAAGAAATACAAATACAGATACAAAATACTTTTTCCTGGTTGCCAAAATACAATTACAAATACAAATGCTTTGAAATTGTATTTAAATACACCTCAGATACAAATACAGTTGTATTTGATCCACCCCTGAAATGGACCTACCAGATTAAGTTTTCATAATTAAGATTAGTCAGACAGAATCGTATAACAAGGAGGCAATTAATGATGATGATGATGATGAGGAGGAGGAGGAGGAATGTAAAATATATTCTTGGTATAGGGTAGTGATAGTGGACATTGACAGTGTTAGTAATAAAGGTGGACATCAGCTCGTCAAATTTATAGTTTTAGAAATTGATTAGAATGTCACCATCTCAGCCTTTCATAGAGCGTCCTCGTAAGAGATGTATGTTATTTCTCCACTTCGAATTTATTATTATTATTATTATTATTATTATTATTATTTTTGAGCTGATTCAGATTGTCTATAGGTGGCAAGAATTAAATGCTGTGCCCATAGTGAAGGGGTTAACCAGCCGTTACGAAACCTATAATGTGATGTAATGGTTGTGGATGGTGTTATCGTTAGCAGTACTTTGGTTATCAGGGGATAGGCTGGAGGGTCGGTGGGCTGTGATGTTGATAGGTGATTGATAGGTACACACACACACACACACACACACACACACACACACACACACACACACACACACACACACACACACACACACACACACACACACACACACACACACACACACACACACACACACACACACACACACACACACACACACACACACACACACACACACACACACACACACAGATTAAGGCATTCATACGTTTCATACGCACTTAGATAACCTGCCGGTTTGTACACACAAACGGATAAGCATACAGACAGCCTCACACGCAGAAGTACATTATACATACATACATACATGCATACATACATACATAGATGAGTACATACTATACATACGTACACACATACATACTTACATGCTGTACATGCATACATACATACAATACACATGTACTGTACAGACAGATAGGCAGACAAACTGTAATAGGCTGTGCACATATGCTTCCGTCCATACGTAAAGAGAGACAGACAAACAGAAGGGTGCATTTTTATTAAAAGTTGCACATATACACATTCATACATACTTCTGGCGCGCACACACACACACACACACACACACACACACACACACACACACAAAAGAGCAACAGTGAAGATGATACTTTTCGGGGGTGAGGGGGGATCAGGGAAGGTCACACAACCGCTACCTTCCCTATGCCATAAGGAAGAAGGAGAAGAAGACAGAATCTGGGAGGAGAAAATGGAGGGCGGAATACGGAACTGAAAGAGAAAGAAAAACGGGAGATGAAGGAGAAATGGGAGAAGGTGAAGGCAAAAGAAAGAGAACGGAAAAAGAATGTACAATGAGGAGGTTAAAAAGGACAAGAAAACAGAAGAACAGGAAAAATGGCTGGAAACAGGAAATTAAAGAATACGAAAATGTAGGGGGAAGAAAGAAAAACAGAAAGGGAAATTGGAAAAGAAAAATAAAGCAAATGCAAGAAGAAATTAAGTGGGATAGGAATAAAATGCGAATATAGAAAATGGTGAAAAAAAAAAAGGTAAACAAACGCGGACGAAAGAAGTAACGGTGGATTGGAACATGAAGGAATAAAAAAGATGAACGAATGATTAAGAAAGAGGATGGCAAGAAGTGAACGGGAGAGGAAGAGATAAGAAAGGTGAACGACAGATGAGGAAAAGAGGAAAGACGGAGGTGAAGAGAGAGGAAGAATTGAGAAACAAAGGAAAGATGAGGGAAAGAAGAAAGAAAGTGAATGAAAGAGATGAGAGATAGAAGAAAACGTAAATGGAAAAGAGAAGGAAAGCAAATGGGAGAGGAAAAAGGAAGAAGAGCAGCGAAAGAAAGATAGGGGGAAAAAGGATAAAAAGTGAACTAGAAAGAAGAAGGAAAAGAAAGAAATAAGAAGTGGAAAAGAGGGAGGAGAGGAGTGAATTGATAAGGATGAAGTAGGAATGAAAGGAGAGGAGGAAAAGAGGAAGGAAAGAGGTGAATGAGAGATAAGGAAGATGACAAGAAGAAGAAAGACAGAGATAAATGGAAGAAGAAGAAGAAGGGAACGAAAGGGAGAGAAGCAGAAGACAGGAACGAGTGAGATTTATGAATGTGGAAGAAGAAGAAAATAAAAGGATGACAAGAAGGAAGAAATTGGTGAATGGGAATGGAGGAGGGAGAAAAGAGATGAATAGGAGAGAAGGAGGGAGAGAAGAGGAAGAAAAGAGGTGAACAGGAGAGGAGGAAGAAGAGTAGAGAAAGAAAAGAGGTGAACAGGAGAGAAGGAAGAAGAGTAGAGGATGAAAGAGGTGAATGGAAGTGGAAGAAGAAGAAATGAGAGAACTGGAAAGGAGGAAAGAAAAAGGTAAATGAATGAGACGAAGAAAAGAAGAAGACAGAAGAATGGTCTGAGTTTAAGGTCGGCCATTGTGCGGAGGCCACATAATGTAGCCAGGAAGCTGTGTGTGTGTGTGTGTGTGTGTGTGTGTGTGTGTGTGTGTGTGTGTGTGTGTGTGTGTGTGTGTGTGTGTGTGTGTGTGTGTGTGTGTGTGTGTGTCAGTCAGTCAGTCATTTAATCTCTCAAGTCAGTTAATCTATATCTATCCACTGTGTCAGCCAGTTTGTGTATCTGTTTATCAGTCTATCAGTCAGTTTGTCTGTCTGTTCATCAATCTGTCTATCTGTCTATGCCTATATCTATCTATCTCTCTGTCTGTCTCTAATCTGTCTATATTTGTCAATGTCTGTCTGTTTATGTCTGTCTGTTTATCTATTGCCTGACGCTGGGTGACCTCGACCAAACAGAACTGAATTTCTTACCTTATTCATCTGCTACCCGTCTTCCCACGCCACGCCGCCCTCCATCATATCCCTTTACCGCAGCCTGGAAGAGAGAGAGAGAGAGAGAGAGAGAGAGAGAGAGAGAGAGAGAGAGAGAGAATTTCCCTACTCCTGTTACATCCCTTCCTCTTCCCACGACACATAACCCTTTCTCATATACATTTCCACCTCTGCCTTGGTCTTCCCTTTCTCCTTCCGTTATGCAAGGCTGTGCTATGTTATAGAAAAATAAGCTATGTTAAGTCTGTTTATGTCGGTATGCGATGGTATAGGAGGGTATGTTTTGTTGTGAGGGTATGGTGTATATTATTTATGTAGTTTTCATATCGATATTGATTACAGAAATAGTACAAAAAAATTACACTATATGTAGAAGTAAATAGGTACCGATATCTTTGTTTTGTTTTGGTACGTTGTATTTTTAACCTCCTCCTTCCGATGACGTAATTTGTTATGTATTCTTGCTACCTTGACACGGTTTTTACAGCTTAGGAAAGATATTTATAAACGAAGAGCTATACAGTATAAAAGGCTTTAGTACTTCTATCAGTAATACTTGATATTCTTAAGCTGGATAAAATCGTCAGTTGGTGGAGTGTTTATCACTGAAATAGCTTGCAGAATTAGCAGTGGAGAATATGAACACTATTAAGGATTGCCCGTTCATCTAACTTTGGCGGAGATGGTCCTTTTGCAACATATTTCCCGTAGCTCATTGGCAGAATAAGACAATATTACGGCTCTTGATCCTATCCAGAACACTTCTTCGTGACTATTACTGGCAGAACAAGGTAGGGTAAAGCTACGGCCGTACATCCTTTGCAAAGTAGTTCTCCATGACTGGCATCATATTCTAGTATAAAACTCAAATAACAGGTCAGCATTTCATATAGAGAGGTGGCAGTTTTAGACCAAGTAAAGTGAATAGAGTATAGTGGGAGGCTTCTAATCCCCTCAAGAGAATACAGCTGTTGGTCAAGCGAGTGAAATTACAAGCGTGTTTTTCAAAGCGTATCCAGGCACGTCGGTGTTATCGCTTTTCCTATGACGGAGCAGTGCAACCAGGAGTTTATTGCCGCGGCGAGTTAATGGTTTGGTGAAAGTGTTTTGGAGTGGACTGATGCATTAACTCCCTCAGCTCGATTTTGTAGTTTTCAGTTATTTTTTCCGTCACCAGATGATTTATTTAATGTAGGAGAAACTTTGGAACTAGAGGGGTTAGATGTAGCCCTTCATAAAGCTGTTCAGCGTTAGGAGACTGTCTCGAATAAAATGAAAAATGCGTCATCGGAATCAAGGGAAAACCTCTTGACTACGTAGGTTAATTCCTAAGCTTGATAACATCTGAGAATAGCAAGATTTCTACCTGAAATAGTGTAGTGGAAGCAAGAATACCGGCATGGCAATTGTTGCTGTTATTGTTTTTGTTGTTATTGTTATTGTTATTATTGTTCTTTCCAACAAGGAGAGTGTTTTCACCCCTGTTTATTTGTTTGTTTGTTCGTTTGTTAGCAGGATTACTCAAAGACTAGAAGAGATATGAATCAAATTTGGTGGGTATATAGCCCATGTAACTTTTGGGACTGATCCGGATCGTATTACAGATTCTGGATCCGGAAAACAATTTTTGGCGAGACCCAAATCAGTGATGAGAAACTTTAACCTATTATGAAGAGTGGTTTGGAAATTACGTTTCCCTTTCCGGAGGGATGCGCTCCACTAAGTGCCCATCTAGTTATTGTTGTTATCGTTCTTGTTATTGTTGTGGCTTAACCCCAGTCTGTCTGGCCGAGTAGACCCGTCGACCACAGCTAAGTGCCTGCTTTTGTAGGGCCGTCCTGCAGACACAGTATAGTACGTACTCTAGCTCCAGAAAGTATCGGTGCATACTCTTGTGTGAACATTTGGAGACTAGCGACGATAGATATTGGGATGTGCAAGTTGTTCCGGCCGCATGTTGGCAGCCCCGTACTCCTGCTGAGTTGCCAGTGTTTATAGATGGACGTATATTTTGTCGTAGCCATTCCACACGTTTGTAATTACACAGATATATATATATAAATGCTCCCACATATTGACCAACCCTTCCAACATGTCACAAGTTGAACGTATCTGTTCGGGAGTCGTCGACCACATCTTGCACCGATACTTTCTGGAGCTAGTGTACACCATGTAGGGATCCAGCGACTCCTTATAGGAGACAGCGCCTCGTCAGGGTCGAACCAGGGTCCTTCCCACGGCGAGGTGCAGGGACATATGATTAGGTTTGGCTCCCTGGTGGATGCAGCAGCAGTTCCACCCAGGATGCACAGCGACACGACGTGCAGGATTTTCGTCAGCGCCCGTCTTGGTAGTGAAAGATTCAAGGTAAGCCAAATGGTTTTTATCCCTTCACTACCGGATACCTCTACTGAAAGCCGAATTTAATCGTTCGGAGATAGAGGGTTTGAATAAGAAAAGTACGTCATCATACTGAAAGGGTTGTAGCGTGTCCGTGATTGACATTTGTCTTCTCTAGTAATGGACTGATGCAATCATGAGTATTATTATCGCTGCTGAGAGTTAAATGATTTGGTGTAAGTGTTAGTGGATTATTACAAGAATGATTGCATGAGAGTTACGTTGAGTTTGTGGTGCATTGCAGCCACATTCAATACAAGACCTAAAGTCGAATATAATCGTCTGGAGGCAGCTAAAATAAGTCAATAAAGGCTTCTTCTACATCCCTCTCTCCCCCTCGCTTTCCCTGCGGCGATGCGGTGTGTGTTTTAACTCCTTCACTCCGATTTTTTGTTTTTCTTAGTTTATCCATGCCACCTTCAGACGATTTTATTTACTTTGGTAGAGACTTTTCGAACCGGAGGAGTTAGGTACACCGTTAATGAGCTTCCCCCCCAAAAAAAAAAAATAGTTCAGTTAGACCGTCTGGCAACAGCAAGGATAAAAAAAAAAAAAAGATACCTTAGAATTGCTATATATGTGTTTTCTGTCAGTATGTCTCAGTAGTATGTCTTGTAAGTATATCTTGTAAAGTACTGGTAGTGTCTTGTAAGTATATCTTGTAAGTAGTGTGTGTTGTAACTGCCTTGTGTGTCTTGTAGGTAGTCTGTTGGTCTGGCCGCGCACCCCACCCTTATTGACCTGGGAGACAGAGTGGGTGGGCGACAATGGGGTGGGGGAAGGGAAGGGAAGGGGGTAGTAGAGAGCGTGAGGAAGGGAGGGGAAGAGGATTGTTAGAAAATGAAGAAGGAAGAGATAGTCGGGGCGGAGGGGGGGGGGGTAGTAGGGAAGGGGAAGGGAAGAGGGAAGGGGGGAAAGTGAGGGTGATGGAAGAAGTGAGAAAGAGAAGAGGGATTGATAGGGTGGTGGGTGATTGGGAAGTGGTGGAGGGGATGCGGAAGAACAGGAGAGAAAAAGGAGAGAGAGGTTGGTGGAGAGAAGGGTAGAAGGGAATGGGTGTTTGAAGGAGAGGGAAGAGGGTGTGGATGGATGGGAGACTGAAAATAGTAGGGCTTGAGGAGAGGGAAAGTGTGGGAGGGGATGGAAAGGGGAGGGTGGGAAGAGGGAGGGGATGGAAGGAAAAGAAGGTGGAATGAAGGATGAGAAGGGGTGAGAGGGTTAGAGAAGGAAAGTGGAGAGGGTTGATGGGGAAGGGCTGGAAATAGACTGAAAGAGTAGAGAAAGGAGAGGACGATTGAGAGTCGGGTGGGGACGGGGAGCGAAAGTAGAAAGATGAAATGAGAGAAATAGGGAAAGAAGAGGAAAGGGTGGGAGGGGAAGAGAGAGGGAAAGGAGAAGGATGGGGTGGGAGGGAAAGAAGAAGGATGGGATGGGAGGAGAAGAGGGAGGGAAAGAAGAATGGGGTGGAAGGGGAAGAGGGAGGGAAAGAAGGATGGGGTGGGAGAGGAAGGTGGAGGTGGAATGGAAAGGGAAGAGGGACAGAGGACTGACAGTGGACGGGATGTGTAGGCAGTGGAGAGGAAGGGAAGAAAAGAAACAAGAAACTAGGTAGGAAAGGAGAGAGAAAGGTAAAGAGGACAGAGAGAAAGGATGAAAGAGAGAAAATGGCTGGCAGGGAGGCATTGAGAGAGATGGAGTGGGATTGGAGGAACGGGGGAGTGTCGGAAGGGAGATTGTAGAGGGGGGAGGGGGTAACGGAGCCGGAGGGGGAAGGGAGAAGGGGTTGGGGGAAGGAGGGGAGGAGAGCAAGTTTTAGGGCAAGGGAAAGCTCTCGGCCACCTTACACTTTCTTCCAGTCTGGGTTAGAGAGAGAGAGAGAGACTGAGAGAGAGAGAGTGGGTGGGGGGAAAGGACCATTAACCCTCTCATGGTTGCACCTACTCTAGGGTGTTGCTTTCCAATACCACCAGGCAATTTACAGTGAACCATAGGAGCCTGAGTATTAAGAATCGCTTCCACAGTCAATTTCCATCTCATAAAAAAAAAAAAGAAATTAAAAAATGAAAAAATCCCCACCATGGTATCCTTCACTGGCACGGTATGAAATCAGTCAGGAATCCATGGTAACCATGGAAATTCAATAAATAAATCAAGGTATTAAGAGATCTAAGACACTCGTTAACATCCACGCCAAAGATTACTGTGGAAACGAAAACAGGAAACAGATTGAAGATTGGTTATGAGAGAGAGAGAGAGAGAGTAGGGGTAATTGCAGGCAGCAGCACTTACAGATTACCTGGCTGTTACTCATCAGTGTAACTTTCAACTTTACCGCCTCCAATTACCGGCACACACACACACACACACACACACACACACACACACACACACACACACACACACACACACACACACACACACACACACACACGGCCGCATAGTTAGTAAAGGGTTGAGTTGTTATGATGTCTATATTTACATGTGGTATTTTGAGAGAGAGAGAGAGAGAGAGAGAGAGAGAGAGAGAGAGAGAGAGAGAGAGAGAGGGGCCCTAACATAACACTCTTCTGTTTACCCCTAAGAGAGAGGAAGTGAAAGAGGTGGACGAGGAGAAGGAAGAAGAAGCAGAAGGACGAATAAGAAAAATAGACAGGGGAAGAAATTGAAGAGAGAGAGAGAGAGAGCGAGAGAGAGAGAGAGAGAGAGAGGCATACCCACACCACAATACCATCCTATTTACCATTGTGGGGTTTCTTCGACCGAGTAACTGACCATCTTGTTTACTCTCTGCCCTGTTTACATCCGGAAGAGAGAGAGAGAGAGATGCATACTCACACCACAATACCATCCTATTTACCATTGTGGGGTTTCTTCGGCCGAGTAACTGACCATCTTGTTTACTCTCTGCCCTGTTTACATCCGAAAGAGAGAGAGAGAGAGAGAGAGAGAGAGAGAGCGAGAGAGAGAGAGAGAGAGAGAGAGAAGAGGGGGGGATGAAAGTTAAGGCATGGACAGTAGGGAGAGAAGAATGGATGTAGAAAGAAAGCAGAAGGGAGGAAGGGAGGGAGGAGGAAAAGAGAATTAACAGAAGAAGAAGAAAGCTTAGAAGAGTCAGAGAAGAAGGGGAAAGCACTGATAGACTGGAGGGAATTTGACTGAAGGAGGAGGAATAGGGAAGGAAAGTAGGGGAAGAGGGAGAGAAGGGAAGGAAGTATGAAAGAAAGAGAGGGGTAAATGGGGAAAAAATGGAATTAAAGATGAAGAATATATGGTTATTGGAATTCAGTACACACACACACACACACACACACACACACACACACACACACACACACACACACACACACACACACACACACACACACACACACACACACACACACACACACACACACACACACACACACTGAAAATACGCATGACACGCACAAGAATAATTTAACAAAGCTCAAAATATGTGCACACAAGCTTAATACACACACACGTACATAAACACACATGCTGAAAGAAAAAACAAGCCAAAAACACAGTATTAGCGTAGTGCGTTGCGTATACTCACCTTGGTCAACACAGTAATGCCCCCCTCTCTCTCTCTCTCTCTCTCTCTCTCTCTCTCTCTCTCAGAAAAATTATTTAAGGAAAGAGAAGACTGAGGAACGGAGGAAGAATTAATGATAGTGGAGAACTGAGAGATGGAGAGGTAATGAGAGGGATGTGGGAGGTGGATAGGGTGGGAGGTGATGGAAGAGAAGGGGAAAAGGAAGAGGAGAAGGAAGGAGAAAATGAAGAATATGAAAGAGGATGTTGGTGAAGAATGAGAGCGGTGGTGAGAGAGGGAGGGTAATATATGGAGTATAAAGGAGGTAGTGGTTAAGTATTTAGAATAGTGACCTGCTGTCTAAAGAGACGCTTGTTTGATCTTGATAGGGTGCTGGGAAGAGTCTGATGATTCGAATTTTTTAAGAACAGACTTTACTGATCTTCCACAAGACCCACCGACTTGTCACAAAACATCCCCGTAATACCATTTACATCATACCTGACTGAGACAGCCCTAGCATGTATTCAAGTACTGACGGTGGGTATGAGCGCCGATGTGGTGATATGTGGTGTGTGGCATGTAGGATGACTGCTGGACCTCATGAAACGGACTGTCAAGTCTATGTTCAGAGTTAGAAAAAAATGGCCCTTTCAAGTCCGTTCATTATAAGAGAAGCAATAACTGCAGTGTATATTTCTCTCCTGTGAGTCCAGATATGGACGATAAAGTTGGTTCACTCACCTCTGGCCTCACGAAGGATCGCACGGGTCGGGAGTTGAAGGATGGCTTATCATTATGGTTGTTGTGATGCTGAGACTATGTATAGAGGTAGTTGTGATGCTGAGACTATTTATAGAGGTGGTAGGGATATACTCTTTTCACATTATATTGGCCGAAAATTGTCATCTATCGATCATGAATGGTGAGTTGTAAGAATAGTGACATAGTACTAACATATGATGCTTGTCATGAAGAAGTACTTTGGAAGGGATGTAGATTCGTAGTATTGTGTTTTTCTGCCGCTGACCTACTTGAAATAAGCTGAAAAAGGACGAAAATCTGGGCCAAGTTAGTGCAAAAAGGCTCAGGTTCGATACAGGGACGTGGTGACCAGTCTGCGAACACCAGCTATAATCAGGTGGAGGTCAGACCTAGTCCATAACGAGTGCGGTAACATCTGTCCAGTTGGCAGTGTGGCACGATGTGAATATGTACATATTATTTTGGTGACATGGAGAAATACCTCACCTACCTACAACATTTAATTAAGCAAGATTCTCCCCACCCCACCCACCAGTCCCTTCGTCCCAAGCCGACAGGGGAAAACCAAGACTGCCATGTGGCTTAGAAAAAAAAATAAATAAAAGATGTGAGGGACGGAGAGAAAAAATGTGATGAGACAGGGAGGGATAGTTGTGGAGAAGTAGAAGGAGAGAGGGATGAGATAAGGGTGGGGGGGGGAGCGTGGTTGCGGGGTCAGGCGGGGTCACATAGGCTACCCGTGGGAACAGGTCACTGGAAAGGCAGCTTGTGACACACCGCTCAGGCACCCAGGCAGGGAGACAGGCAGGCAGGTGAGGGAGCCTTGCAAGTAAGCCATAAAGGGAGACAGAGAGGAATATATTTAAGGTAGCGATGTAGACAGACAGAGGAGGTGGGCAGACAGGTAGGTGGGGCAGATAGGAAGGTAGGCATGAAGGACGGTGAAGTAAGCAGTGAGGAGGATAAAGTTGTTAGGGATAAGAGACGGGGAGAAGTACAGAAAAGTAGTAGGGAGGTACAGAAATGAGCAAATGCTAACTGACACTTGTTTCCCGACTATGGTAGTGTAGATTGTAACATGAAGCACTTTTATGTGATATATACTGTACTGTATATGAAACACACAACAAAAGTATGAGAAACAAGGAGGCTGAATGTTGTCTGGGAAGGAAGGAGGAATATGAAAGGCAGAACTCAGTGATGGTAGGAGATTAACAAACTTTCGCTCACGGCTGTACGTTCAGGCAGGGATGTAGGAAGGGAGGCAGGCAGTGAGGTAGGTAAAGCAGGAAGAAAAAAGGGAAGGAAGCCGAGGGAAATGATTGGCTAGACAGGAAGTTAGATGGGATTAACAGTAGGCAGATGCGATACAAGGGAAGCAGGCGAGGAAGGAAGGTTCAGCATGTAGAGAGGGAGGTAGGAAGGTGGGATGGGGAAGCAGGTAGGGAAGTAGATAAGGTAGTGAGACAAGCAGGTAAGGTAGGAAGGCAGGTAAATAAGGAGAGAGGAAGAGGAGACAGGAAGGGAGTTAGAAAACGAAGATCAACATTATTATTATCGTTGTTGTTGTTGTTGTTGTTATTATTATTATTATTATTATTATTACTATTTATTGTTATTATTATTATTATTATTATTATTATTATTATTACTATTATTATTATTATTATTATTATTACTATTATTATTATTATTATTACGATTTATTATTATTATTATTATTATTACTACTACTACTACTACTACTACTACTACTACTACTACTACTGCTACTTATTATTATTATTATTATTATTTTTATGGTACGTAGAAACTACACATACACGGCGTGAGCGTTCTCTCTCTCTCTCTCTCTCTCTCTCTCTCTCTCTCTCAACGCGTATGTTGCGTGTTTTCATTGCGCCACCATGGCTGAGGTCAGGGTCACTGGTAAAAACAAAGGTACGTAACTTATTCTTGCTCACATCAACTCAACACAGTTCTACCTCTCCTCACCTCACCTTACATCACCTCCTACCACAACCACACCCCTCCACAGGCATACACTGACACACACAGTCATACATACATATTCATACACCGTATAATATTCTCTTACGTACATGTCTCGCATGACCTCGTGTCACAGGCCTACGGTGTTGTTAATACACACATCTGTATCAGTCCATTTTAGGTCCACTGCAGGACTGGACCTTCATGTACAGAGAGAGAGAGAGAGAGAGAGAGAGAGAGAGAGAGAGAGAGAGAGTAATGGTTCAGTTTGCTTGTCAACACACGTCAGGTTAGCCTCTGTATTACGAAATCATGCTTAGGGTATGATCCTGTAAACCATCCCATAGACAGGATACATCGGTGTATGTAAAATATTTCTTTTTATTGCAGTATTTTATGCCCGGTGACGTGATAGTCGTCAGTGGTAAGTAACGAGAAGCGCGGAATTGTGCATATTTATGCCTATGAAGTGGAGTCAGCATTCCGGTGTTTGAATGCGAGTCGGTGAGAATATGGCCCATTTCACTGGCAAACATTTATTAGTTCTTCCCCTAGTACTTTTTTTTTTTTTTTTTTTTTTTTTTTTTTTTTTTTTAGTACCCTGCCTCATCCCATCCTTGGGTAGGAAAAGAGGCCTGAGTGATGATAATGATTACATAGGAAAGCAAACAGCAACAGACCTTATGATGATGGTGGTGGTGGTGGTGGTGGTGATGGTGAATATTACCCAGTCAGTATTTCATCATAGTCCAGAATATGTTCGAACCAGCATCTTTTTTTAATGCAAAAAAGAATGAACCATTTGCTGGAAGTCTGCAAATTGTTATTTTCTGGTAAAAATTGTACAAAATAGAACCAGAATCAAGATTCAATAGTATCCAGGTGTCTGGACAAAGTCCGTCTATGAGATTTGGAGGTCATAAGCACCGTGAATACTAACTGCGGAAGACAGTTTCAGATTTGATCGGTTGTGTATATGAAGTGAATGGAAGGGTTTAACTACACATGGAGCTGGGGAGGTACGAATAAAGGGGTGAGAGTGTGTGGCAAGACCGATACTGCATGCACAACGTACCCGACTTGCAGCGCATGCCTCACAAACAGCCACAAGACGCATGCACTGTCGCAACTTATATTTGGTATGGGAGGAAGGACAAGGAAAGATGAGTGTAAAATCTCTCAATGTCTCTTCATGGTCCTGCAAAAACAAAATGCACAAATGTATTACGAAAGAAGAATGACACATCGATGGAAATATTTTGAAAAGATACACGGATATATGAAGGCCTAATTTTCTATTTTTTATTCATCGAGGTTTTCTACTTTATGGTGCTACCTCGAAATAGATGTAGCCAGCTTAACCTTTTCAACCCGATGACGTATTTCTGATCTTATTCCTGCTATCTCCAGACGATTTTATTTCACCTATGGATGGATTTTCCGAACTGGAGGGGTTGCGTAAAGCCTTCACTGATCCCTTCACTGTTTGGGCTCTCTCCTGAAGGGAAGAAAATCGTCAGGTGGCAGCAAGAAGTAAGTCATCGTAGTGAATGTGCTTGACTGTTTTCTTCTGTTTGTCGTTACTGTTAACCATCTGTTTAATCCCCTTCAGCCCAAGGATGTAGGTATATCATTGACTTTATTCTCCTGATGATTTTGTTCATGTTAGGATTCTCTCTCTCTCTCTCTCTCTCTCTCTCTCTCTCTCTCTCTCTCTCTCATAGTTATCTATACTGGATCTATCTACCTTTTATACTTTATTTGTCTACATCTGTATATGTGTAGTTATCTCTGTCCATTTATGTACCTGTCTGTCTGTCAATCTGTCTATCTATCTATCTATCTATCCATCTACTTGTTTGTGTGTCTTGTTTAGCGGTTCAAGCGTCGCTGCATCTTCGTGATAGAGCTAACACTACCATTTTCCTTCTGCAGGTATGTGATTGGAGGAGGAGGAAGAGGAAGAAGAGCTGATGGAGGGTGACTGGTGAGTGAGTAGGCACTTCAATTCATGCCTGGTGTGAAGTGAGCGAGGGTAGTAGTGGCGAGGAAGTGAGTGAGTGAAAGGGATGGGGGAAGTCTGAGTGAGAGCGAAAGTGGAGGAAGTGAGCAAGGGAGTGAAGGAGTGAGGAAGTGAGAGGGTAGATGAAGGAGGATCAGTGAGAGAGAATGAGAAGGGTGCGAAGGAATTAAGCGTGAGAAAGTGAGTGAAAGGAAGTGAAGAAGGATGAATGACGTAGGAAGTGAAGAAGGAGAATAAGGGAGGGAAGAGGAGTGAGGAAGGATTAATTTAGAGAGAAAATGAAGAGTAAAAAATGGCAAGGAAGTGAGTGAATGAGTGAGTGAGAGTAAAAAGGAGCGATGAGTGAGGGAGAATGTGAAAGAGATGAGTGAGTGAGTGAAAGGGAATTTGAAATGATGAGTAAGACAAGTAATAGTAGTTGTGAGTGAAGAGTGATAAGGAAATGAGGAAGTGAAGACGTAAGAAAGGGCCTTGTGAGTAAGTAAATAGGATGAGTAGGTAAAGACAGGTACGTAGAGTGAGTGAGAGTGAAGGGGATATGGAAGGATGAGTAGTGAAAGATTGGTGAAAGTGTAAGTAAAAAAAAAAAAAAAAAAAAAAGCTAATGCCATGTTATTCCTTGTGAGATGTAGAGGCCTGAAGCTAGGTTAGTCTGCTTATATTGGATTTACGAAGAACAACTACAACAACAAAACTCCAGCAGCAATAGCAAAAACATCAGCATCATCAGTAACATCAATGCCTCCATCACCATCACCAAAAAGACAATAATGACATCACTATCACAACAACAGCAAAAACATAGACAAGAATAGGTATATGAGGCATCCCGTGACCTTGTATTATAAATGCCTGGTCAATATGTTGCTTCTGTATTAATATGGAGAGAGAGAGAGAGAGTGGGGGGGGAGTGGGTGTGTATGTGTATGTATGTGTGTGTTAAGATCCGTGTGTGCGCATTAATTATGGGCGTGATTACGAATGTGTGGGTGTGTATGTGAGTACGTTTTCATCCTAGCATTACCAAATCCTCACACCTGCACTCGCATCACACACACACACACACACACACACACACACACACACACACACACACACACACACCTGAGGTAACACTTGGTTTTAACACCTGGGTCTCTCTCTCTCTCTCTCTCCATTTCTCCTTCCTTTCACCTCTACCTCTAACCTTCCTCTGACCTTCCTCTTACCTCCTTATCTTTCTCTCCCTCCCTTTCACCTCCCTGTCATGACCTAACTCTCAGTTCTCTCCTCTCACTCATACCTTTCTCCTCCCCCTCTCTCATACATCCCCCTCACCTCCCACACATCCCTCTCTCCCCTCTCATACCTCCTTTTCCCCCCCTCTCTCTCTCTCTCTTCCTCATTCATTTTTCTCTCCCCTCCCTCTCTCCCCTCTCATACTTCCCTTTCCCCCCCCCTCTCTTTCTCACTCATTTTTCTCTCCATTCCCTCCCTCTCTCCCCTCTCATTCCTCCCTTCCCCCCCCTCTCTCTCTTCCTCACATATATTTCTCTCCATCCCCTCTCCCCACCCCGCCCCTCTCTCACACCTCATAATGGGGAGTAACGGAACCATTTATTCTGTCAATGGAAGGGCGGATCTGAACAAGGAGGGTCTGTGGAGGAAACGGGAGAGGGGTTAGATGAGAGAGAATAGGGAAGGAGGAAGAGGTGTGAGGGAAGGGGAGGAGGAGGAAGTGGTGTGAAGAAAGGGTAGAAGGGAGGGGGGAAGGGAAGAGAGAGATGATGGGAAAGGGATGAAGAGAGAGGTGAGTCGGTGGAGAGGGAGAGAGGTGAGGAAAGGATGAGGGATAAGGGGAGTGGAGAAGAGAGTGAGTGGGAGAAGGGGGGAAGGTGAAAGAAAGGAAAGGGGAATGGGATGAGGGGAGAAGGAAGCGAGACGAGACAGAGGTGATGGTATGGAGAAGATGGAAGGATGAGGAGGGGTAAAGAGAAACAGAAGTGGGTAAGAGAGGAAGAGGGGAGGACATTTTTGGGGAAGTGAAGAATGGAAGAGATGAAAGGGGGAATGTAGAGAAAGTGAGCTACGGGAGGATAGAAAGGTGTGCTGGATGAAGATGAGTGATGAGAGAGCAAGAGATGTTGAAGGAGACGGAAGGGAAGGTACCATAGTAAAGGTAAGGGGGAGGAGGAGGAAGGTAAGGTGATAAGCTGGGTGAAGTGGAAGGAAAAGAAAGGGCTGAATATAAGGAACGGAAATGAAATAATAAATCCGAAGAAGAGAAGGGAAAGGGCAATAGATACAGAAGTGGAAGCAGTAGACAATAGAGATAAGGGAGGGGGGGGAGGAAAGAAGGCAGGTTGTATGAAGAAAACAGAAGAAAAGGGGCAATGGATAAAGAAAGAAAGAATGCAATTATATATAGATAAATAGATAAATTGAGAGAGAGAGAGAGAGAGAGAGAGAGAAATGGTAAGAAAGGAAAGGAGAAGGGTTAGTTGGAAAGGGACGAGACGGCAGAAAAGAAAGAAAGTGGAGTTTTAATATTTAATTGATTTTTCAGCAGAACATGTAGGGTGAATAGGGACCATTTTCATCACTTCCTTATGAGAAATGTTTAACCCCTTTAGTACGAGAGGCCTGTCATGCGTTGAATAAGCATGTCTTGGTAGCCTTAATGAAAAAATGGCACCATCGTACTGAAGGGGCAAATGGAGATTGAATTTAAGTAATGTGGTTGAATGTAAGTGGCTTGAAAATTATACTGATCTTCAACTCTTCCACTTCCTCCACATCAGCTTTCATCCCTATCACTACCTCTTCCTTCCACTTTCTCTTCCCTCCACCTTCTCTCTTTCCTCCTCCGTTATTTACTAGCTGTCTTTCCTCCTCACGTTTCCTCTCCATCTTTCTTTCCATTTGCATTCCTCACTATCATCACTCTTCCCTGTGCTTCGACGTTTTCACTTTTCTTCATTTGTCATCCATCTTCTTCTTATCACTTTCACACACACACACACACACACACACACACACACACACACACACACACACACACACACACACACACACACACACACACACACACACACACACACACACACACACACACACACACACACACACACACACACACACACACACACACACACACACACACACACACACACACACACACACATTTCAATATTATTCTTTTGTAACGGTTCTCTCTCTCTCTCTCTCTCTCTCTCACACACACACACACACACACACACACACACACACACACACACACACACACACACACACACACACACACACACACACACGTACAAAATCAATGCTACAGTTCATTCACCTTAACTTGGCCCAGATTTTTTCGTTTTGCAGCTTATATCACGTAGCTCAGTAGCGGAAAAAGACATTACTGTAGTTTTACATAATTTCCGTATCTCCTCTTCGTGACTAGCATCATATTCTAATGTTAAGCTGTTGTTATAACTTTGAATTCAAGATAGACGGACGGCAATTTTAGGCCAGGGTAAAGTGAACAGGGTATACCAATGATACTTACCACCTACATCAGTATACCATTAGTAGTAGTAGTAGTAGTGAAGTGATAATTATAGTATTGGTGGTGGTAGTAGTAGTGGTGGCAGCAGTAGTGATGTTACAGGTGGTAGTAGTTACGAGAAGAGGATAGAAATAATGTGTAAATAGTTCGTAGTAGTGGTAGCAGTTGGGGTAGTTATAGCAGTGGTAGAATTGTGGTAGTTGATGGTACTGTTGGTAGTTGTGGTGGTATAGTTACGGTAGTGGTATTAGTTGTGGCTGTTGATGGTAGTACTGGTAGTCATGGTGGAAGTTGTGGTAGTTTTAGGAATAGAAGTTGTTGTGGTAGCTGATGATAGTCGTGGTTGTGGTGGATGATAATAGTAGTGGTGGTCGTGGTAGCTGATAGTAGTGGTGGTTGTGGTAGCTGATGGTAGTGGTGGTTGTGGTGGCTGATGGTAGTGGTGGTTGTAGTGGCTAATGGTAGTGGTGGTTGTGGTGGCTGATGGTAGTGGTGGTTGTGGTGGCTGATGGTAGTACTGGTTGTGGTAGCTGATGGTAGTGGTGGTTGTGGTGGCTGCTGGTAGTGGTGGTTGTGGTGGCTGATGGTAGTACTGGTTGTGGTAGCTGATGGTAGTAGTGGTTGTGATGGCTGATGATAGTAGTGGTGGTTGTAGTGGCTGATGGTAGTGGTGGTTGTAGTGGCTGATGGTAGTGGTGGTTGTGGTGGCTGATGGTAGTGGTGGTTGTAGTGGCTGATGGTAGTGGTGGTTGTAGTGGCTGATGGTAGTGGTGGTTGTAGTGGCTGATGGTAGTAGTGGTTGTGATGGCTGATGATAGTAGTGGTGGTTGTGGTGGCTGATGGTAGTGGTGGTTGTGGTGGCTGATGATAGTGGTGGTTGTGGTGGCTGATGGTAGTGGTGGTTGTAGTGGCTGATGGTAGTGGTGGTTGTGGTGGCTGATGGTAGTGGTGGTTGTGGTGGCTGATGGTAGTGGTGGTTGTGGTAGCTGATGGTAGTGGTGGTTGTGGTGGCTGATGGTAGTGGTGGTTGTGGTGGCTGATGGTAGTGGTGGTTGTGGTGGCTGATGGTAGTGGTGGTTGTGGTGGCTGATGGTAGTGGTGGTTGTAGTGGCTGATGGTAGTGGTGGTTGTGGTGGCTGATGGTAGTGGTGGTTGTAGTGGCTGATGGTAGTGGTGGTTGTGGTGGCTGATGGTAGTGGTGGTTGTGGTGGCTGATGGTAGTAGTGGTTGTGGTGGCTGATGGTAGTAGTGGTTGTAGTGGCTGATGGTAGTGGTGGTTGTGGTGGCTGATGGTAGTGGTGGTTGTAGTGGCTGATGGTAGTGGTGGTTGTGGTGGCTGATGGTAGTGGTGGTTGTGGTGGCTGATGGTAGTAGTGGTTGTGGTGGCTGATGGTAGTAGTGGTTGTAGTGGCTGATGGTAGTGGTGGTTGTGGTGGCTGATGGTAGTGGTGGTTGTAGTGGCTGATGGTAGTGGTCGTTGTGGTGGCTGATGGTAGTGGTCGTTGTGGTGGCTGATGGTAGTAGTGGTTGTAGTGGCTGATGGTAGTGGTGGTTGTAGTGGCTGATGGTAGTGGTGGTTGTGGTAGTCGTGCCCTTGGTATCTTTTTTTTTAATTTTCTGTAATTTTTTCTGGTGTTTTTTGGGGCCTGGGTTTGTGTCTGCCTCCTAAGCTTCTTCGTCTTCCTCTTCCTCGTCGGTCTTTTTCTTTGTCTTTTTCTTCCCTTCTTTATTATATACTTATTTTCCTTTTTTCTTCATTTTTCTGCTTCTTCCTGCTCTCTCTTCTTCTTCCGCTTCCTTTATTCTTCTTCCTGCTGTTAATTATTTCGTCCTCCTTTATCATTCATCCCCTACTTCTTTTTCATCTCCTCCTCCCTCCCCCCCCTCTCTCTCTCTCTCTCTCTCTCTCAACTACTGTAATTAAAGAGAGTAATCAGTCTTTTTAGTTTCAAAGGCGGACCACCTACTTAGGACCGTAAAGTCTGTGTGGTCTCTGTCTGTCTGTCTGTCTGTCAAATTTCTGCAATAATCTTCCTGTATTTCTGTTAACCCTTTCAGTACGATGACGGTTAATTGTATCTTCCGACTACCACACTGAAGAGTTTAGCGATAAATTCTCATCGTTAAAGGTTTAATAACAATATCATTTAATCTGTGTGAGATGTATGTTGCAGTAGGATCTCTCTCTCTATTTTGGATACTGGGGAGAAAGTTTGTAAGGTCTCTCTCTCTCTCTCTCTCTCTCAGTGTAAGATTCCGCCCTGAGGTAGTGAGGATTAGGTAAGATTTTTTTTTTTTTTTTTTTTTTTCATCGTAGGCGGTCATTGTTTTTGTCCTGTGTCGAGGGTGCAAGGTCAGTGGCAGCCTCGGGTGTAGCTTGTTATTGTTGTAGTACTGGTGGTGATAGTGGTGGTAGCATTTGTGGTGGCGGTGGTAGTAGTAGTAATAGTCGTTGTAACATTAGTAGTGGTGTGGTGATGGTTATGTTAGTAGCAGCAGCAGCAACAGTAGTAGTAGTAGTAGTAGTAATAGTAATAGTAATAGTAGTAGTAGTAAAATTAGCAGTTGTATTGGTGGTGGTGTTAGTAGTAGTGGTGATAATAGTGGTAGTAGTTGTAGTAGTAGTAGCGGTGGTGGTAGGTATAGCAGTAGTGGTAGTGGTGGTTGTCGTAGCAGAGGTAGTGATTATGTAAGTTGTGTGTGTGTGTGTGTGTGTGTGTGTGTGTGTGTGTGTGTCACCGTGATCTATTGATCTTTCGTATTGGTTGGGGAGGAGAGAGAGAGAGAGAGAGAGAGAGAGAGAGGAGAGTTGGAATGTGAGTGGGAAAGTATGGGATGTAGCTTGGAAGAGGCACCAGTGAATGGGAATCAAATATGTGGAGGTCAGGCAGATGGGAGAGAGTTGAAAGGTTATCAGTGTCAGAGAGAGAGAGAGAGAGAGAGAGAGAGAGACCTACACGTATTCGCATCTTGTAGTTACCAGTGCGAGAAAAAAAATGTTCAGTTGTACCGATGTTATTATTATTATTATTATTATTATTATTATTATTATTATTAATGTCATATGATAGCATTTGTAGTTCTTGTTTTGTTTTAGTCTTTGCAGTAGTAGTAGTTGTAATAGTAGTAGTAGTAGTAGTAGCAGTAGTAGTACATGAGCTCTAAATAGAATCCACCTAAACTGGTCTCAGCACTACTATTAAATGAACCGTAACCCAGATGTTAATATACTGTGTACATTATACCCACTGCACCACGGGCCAAGGGTCAAACCCCCTCTCGATTTTACTATATACTGGTACGCATGATTTGAAATAGTTGTTAGTAGTAATAGTAGTAGTGTTAGAATGGTAGTAGTAACACTGTTAGAAGTATTAGTCAGAATGTTGGTAGTAATAGTGTTAGAAGTAATTGTCAGAATATTAGTATTAATAGTAATTGTTAATCTTATTCGTGGCGGTGTTCATAGTGGCTGTTATTGATTATACTCTTTTTACTCTGACTTGGCTTAAAATTGACCTCTCTGCTTTTGAATGGTGAGTTGTAACAATGGATTAACGCTTGAAAATGATGCATGTTATGAAAAAAGTACTGTGGAGAAAATGAGGAGTCGTAGCACCGCCATTTTTGCCACTTAGTTACGTGAAATAAGCTGCAGAAGGACGAAAATCTAGGCCAGGTGAAGGTGAAAGGAATGTATTTTTTTTTTTTTAAGGAAATTATTGTGGATGACGGTGGTGGTGGTTGATGTAGATGATGATTCTTGTTTTTTTTTTTTTTTTTTTTTTTTTTTTAGGTGTTGGTACTGTGAGGGTTAATGGTTATGGTAATAGTTGTTTAATGGGTGGTTAATTTAATGGTGACATTGTAGTGGTCGATGGTGGTGGTCATTGGCTGTTGATTTTTTTATTATTATTGTTTTTGTTATTGCTTTGTTTTTAATTTTGAAGTTATTTTTATCTTCACTGTTGATAAATTAGTTCATACTGTTGGGGCTGATACCTGCGTCATGTGCTGGGTTATTTAATGGGTGGTTCCTGTGGTCTTAATTGAACATCTGTCACTCATGTTCTTGTTGTTCAGATGAAAGTACAAATGAACACCCCGGGTCATCCCAGCCTTAAAAAGATGCCGGGAAGGTCAAACCCCAGACTTTCCCACCTCTCTCCCACCCCAGTATCCTCTCCCCCTGAAACCCCCTTCCTCATCTCCCCTCACCAGCAATTTGCCCCCCCCCTCAGCTCCTTCCCCTAGCCACTCCTCCTCCCCCCCTCACCTCCCCCTTCTCTCTCCCCCTCTCCATCCCGATCTTCCTTGAATCCTTCTTCTTCCCCTGCTTCTTCCCCCTCCCCCTCTCCTTCTTCTTTCTCCTCCCCCTCCCCATCTCCTTCCCCCTCACCCTCACCCTCTCCTGCCCCCTCACCCTCTCCTGCCCCCTCCCCGCTCCCGCAGGTGAAGGGGTAACTCACTCAAGGTCCGCAAAGTTGATGGAAAGGAGAGTGGTGTTGGGACTGTGCAAGGAATGTTGCTTAGGTTGTTGTCATTATGGTTGCAGTTGGTGATTCTTGTTTTTTCTTGGTGGTGGTGGTGACGTGTACAGTACGTTGTGTTATTGTTGGTGGTGGTGGTGGTGACGTGTACAGTACGTTGTGTTATTGTTGGTGGTGGTGGTGGTGGTGGTGACGTGTACAGTACGTTGTGTTATTGTTGGTGGTGGTGGTGGTGACGTGTACAGTACTTTGTGTTATTGTTGGTGGTGGTGGTGGTGTCTGTTTTGTTGTTGTTGTTGTTGTTGTTGTTGATGGTGGTGGTGGGTGGTGGTGGCCAGTCAGACATCAGCACAGGAACTAAGCATACTACTGCAGTGCTGTCGTATATTAAGTGGAGATATTATAGGGTTTATAGGTAATACACCTCCGTGGCTGTACTATCGGCAACACAAGTTCCGTCCATGGACTCTGAAAATGAATATATTGTACCCCCAACAGCCGACACTGAGGACTTTATTTGGTCCAAAAGTCATCAGTGGTCGGCCATGTGGAAAGAATAGAGAATGAGAGACTGTCTAGAAGAGTGTATGAGTGAGGTGAAGGAGGAGAGAAGGGGGAGACCGAAAATGAGATGGAGAGATGAACTGGAGAGATATATGAGAGAGAGGTGTGAGTTGGAGGAAAGGGAGCCAGATAACACAAGACAGGGCGACGTGGATGTGATTTATTTTTGACCACCCCTTATGGGATTATTAGCGTTTGTAAATGTGTAAATGTGTGTGTGTGTGTGTGTGTGTGTGTGTATATATATATATATATATATATATATATATATAGGTAGATAGATAGATAGTAATCGGTCTCGGTTGTAGGCTTTGACAATCACGGAGAGATGAGCAGGAGAAATGATAGGCCGTTTGCCGGGGATAGTAGGCCTACGGTGGTGTGAGATGTAAATACAATATATGGCCGGCTCCAGCTCACTTTCATCCACTCCGGGTGGAACTATGGTTCACAGTCCTTCGTTTCAGGGTATCAGCGTGTGAATTGATCAAATCTAGTAACCATATGCGTTCTATATATGTTCATCAGAAATTTGGGGTTTGCACACTACACGGATTGTTGCTGAGGCAGCAGCAGCAGCAGCAATAGCAGCAGTGAACCCAGTGAACTGCAGGCTGGATCTAGCCCTTTGCAGCAATCCACCCTGCTGCATTCGAGGGAGAGGGAGGAAGCTGAAGGACGTTTGCATAGCCAAATAGCTCTACCGCCCAGCCATATCAGTGCCGCCACCTGAAGGCGTTCCTCTCCAGCACCGTTCTTGAAGCATAAGACCGATTTTTAAGGTCCAAGGAGAGAAAATCAGGACAGGCTACAGGACTTTCACTGGCGGTTGTACAGTGGTCCGAGGACTAACAAGAGGTCACTTTCATCCGCTTCAAGTTCAGTCCGGGTCCACAGTCCTTTGCTTTGGGGTCTCGTCTCTTGGGTTCGCTGGAATTCGCCAGGGTACAGTTGGGTTCACGTGATGGGGAACTCAGTGGGACCCTATTTTTGCGGTCTGCTTTCTCCAGGATGGGATAATTGATAGCGTTCTTCTGTCACCTGTACCCTCGTACCCTTCCTTCTCACCGTTTTCTCTCACTCCTTCTGTATTATGACCTCTGTATGTCAGGGGGTGTGTGCCTAAACCCTTCTTACTGTGTAATAGCCGGTATATACGTTTGTCTTCCCACAGACAGGTACCAATTACTTCACAGTCAAATTATAGTGAATATTGAACTGATAAAATGCGAAACACAATACGATTTATGATAAGAGCTAGCGTGATTGTAAAAGGACTTGTTTGTCGTAAAGTTGCTTAGGATCTTTTATTAATACGTAACCTATTTTCACTCGCTTCATGCATACAAACCTCCCTATAGAGTAATCGACAATAGACAGGCCCTTATAACCTGGTGGTGTAGTGACTTTACGCACCCTCTTCTGTCTTTCTTTCCTTCATTCTTTCCTCTTCCTTCTGCCTGTGGGTGACTCTACACTGAGTGACAAGCCTAATGGTTTCCCGTACACTAAGGAACTATTTACTACGCTGGGTGGTAACCATATAACGAAACTTTGGCGCCTGGTGGTTTAGTGGGTAATTACGGCATTCCAGTCGGATTGGGCCGGTGAAGGTTTGTATCCAAGGGATGGTTGGGGTTTATTGCTCACGTAATGCCACTCAGGGATGAGTGAGGCTGGTCAGTCATCTTAAATGTCAGGACCAACTTGCCTAGCCCCGGACTCCTACGCTCCTCATGGAGCAACGTAAGATTGGATTGGACGATGGATAGATGTAGTGGATAGAACGCCCCAGTCGGAGTGATGGCCTTGCATAGGTTCGATCCCCAACAGTTAACTGGAGGGTTTTCCATCCTGTAATGCCATCAGGGGAAGTGTTCTTTTGTAAATGTAATGTCGCCAAGTTGAGCATGCTGGTTATCTGCCCAGCGAAGGAGGTTATATATATCGAACTGGTTGTTTACGTCTTTGTCTATTAACTTCATTTATTTATATATTTATTGACAGTCTTCCCTTTGAGGTGTAGGGACTCAGGGCGAGTATTTAAATACGTTCACAACGATAACATCATTTATATTTTGTTGTTATCATCTTCTTTCCCCCCCATTTTTTTTTCTTTTTCTTTTTAGCCTGTTCCCAAGAAGACTGCCTTAAGCTGAGTAGAATCGTGTGGTGGGAGGAAAGTCGTAGTAGTAGGCTGTACTCAGTTTTTTTCCTCGAGGCGAAGATGCACTTGACAGGTTGGTGATGATTGGCTGAATGCAACCTGTCCGAATAATATCGTTGTATTTGAGTCAGTAAGTTTCGATTCACATTACCGGTAGTTATTTGAAATACAACGATGTTATTTGGACATGTTGCATTCTGCTAGTCATCACTAACCTGTCAAGTGCATCTTCGCATCGATAGAAAAAAAAAAAAAAAAAAAACTGAATGTGGTAGTTCTTACAACCTCAAGCTCCTCTGAACGTGAACACAGTGAGCTGCAGACTGAAGGTATCCTCTTCCTCCTGCAGTCCACTACCCTTTTTTTTCGGGCGATAGGGGGTTGAAGGATGTTCGTATAACCGGGGAGTGGAGCCGCCTGGTGATATCGGTGCCAGCACGTGAAGGCGCCCCTCTCCATTACCAAAGGGAAGTACGCAATATGGAGTGTGGGTAACCAGACTAAAAGTGTCAAGGCTTTCCACGGTGGACCAGTTGAGTCAGTCGGGTGGGTTGTGTATGAATATCGCATTCTACAACTCTCACCTCAACACCGTTTTAGGGTGGGGAAGGGGGGGAGAGTACGAGGGGAGGGAGAGCTGAGGAAGGGGAAGGGATTGGAGAGGGAGAGAGGTGAGGAGGATCGAGAAGGGGAGGGGAGGGGAAGAGGAAAGTGTAGGGCTGGGTAGAAAAGAGGGAGACGTGAGGAGGGGAAGGGAGAGAGGAGTGGGAGAAAGGAAAGGAAAGGGAGAGGTGAGTTGGCGAGGGGTGGGGTGAGGTGAAAAGAGGGGAGAAGAAATGGGAGAGGTGAACTGAGGAGGGTAGGGGAGTGAAGGGATGATAAAAAGGGAATGGGTGAGGAGATGAGGGAAGTGTAGAGGAGAGTGAAAAAGGGAGATGGGTGGGAGGATAGGAGGAGAAAAGGAGGGAGAGTTGAGGAAGAGACAAGGAGAGGAAAGGGGGAGAAGAGGAAGGTGAGGTGAAGTGGGAGGAGGAGAGAGGAGAATACAATGTGGAATCAGCCAATAGCTTCTTGTACCGTACACTTTCATGCATCCATCCTTCATCTAGTCTTGTACCTCATCAGAATCGTGGCTAGGCAGTTAAGTCCATGTTTTTAAGGTGAGGGTGACCAGTTATATTTCCCTGCGTGGTATTATGTGGGTAATAAACCCCAACCTTTCATAAAATCTTATAGGAGCCATTTATATTTAACCCTTTAACTATTAGAAGTCCTTTCCTAAATTGAAAAAATAAATCCTAGTAGTAAAATACATTAGTAAAGTAAAAGACGTCGTGGTACAGAGAGAGGTTAGTTAAACGTATACTATCATTTATAGTCTGTTGTAAATACTCGTATACCACTGCTTGCATAAAACAAGTAGGTAATCAATTTAGGTCATTATAGGTAATTGTCATGATGGTGCTGGTGATATCTGTGAGGCTATTATGTTCATATATTACACCCATCAAAGCAAGTGATCTACATATTATACCTCTTGCATCATAGGTATTTCATTACCGCAATAAATAGACCAGTGATGGGTTTGTTTTTTGCTAATTGATTGTTTAACCCTAGAATGCTTACGTTATTATCCTCACAGTACTGCTTTCGCCGGGAGAATTTTTTTTTTTTCGACATTTTCTTTCAGTTTAGTCTATTTTAGTCTCTGTACACTTTAGTCTCTTTAATATAATCGTACACTAATTATACACCTGAAAAAGAAACAGAAAAAACAAAAATTAAAAAAATTGTAACTCAAATGCTTTTGTCGGGTAAAAAACACTTAATCCACATTATACCTGTGAAACACTTTTTTTTTTATCAGTTTAGACTCTTTTAGATTGTTTTCACCCTTTAGTCTCTTTGATTTAATCAGAAACTAATTATACGCCTGGAAAAAAAGGAAAACACAAAAATTAAAAAAATGTAACACAAATGCTTTTGTCGGGTAAAAAACACTTTCAACCCAAATATCATGGTGATAAATGCGAGATGAAACCACACCACTACCTATGTAGGTAGGGGGTAGGGTGGATTGAAGGTATAGGGAAGGACAGCTCCAAAGCTCTTTCATAACAAAATAGCAAATAAATCGCCGAACAGGGAAATTAACCCGACGTAAGCATTCTAGGGTTAATGATCTAGTAATCTAAGGCGCCATCAGAGGTGAAGGTCATGTGCAGTGCTCATTCGTTCGAATCCCACATTGGTGCGAATCCCACATTGGTGCGAATCCCACATTGGTTCGAATCCTACATTGGTTCGGATCCCACATTGGTTTGAATCCCATATTGGCTCGAATCCCACATCGCTGGCTGGAGGTATTTTTCTTATGCAGTGCCACTATACTTATTTACTCTTAACTTGGACTGAAATTGCCACCTCTCCATCTTGATTGCCTAGTTATATCAATAGGTTAACGCTAGAATATGGTGGTAACCACGAAGTTCTATGGAAAGGATATAGAGCAGCAGCATTGTCTTTTTCTCTTACTGAGTTATGTGAAATAAGTTGGAAAAGGACGAGAAGCAGGGCCAGGTTAGTGTGAAAGAACTGTGGGAACGTAGGCCAGTCACGAACCTTCAAAAATATTAAAACCCGATAGCCTACCCTCAGATCGCTTCGTTTTAAAATAAGTTAGTCGTCTGGCGGTAGTCATAATGAAATAATGAGCGAGGCCTTTTCCAGTAAGTGGCTTTATTACTTATTATTTATATTATCAATTTATTTACGATTATATTAACGTAGGTTATATTTTTATAGGACCCTACTTTATCATACTCAGTTTATGTATCGTACCGGTAGTAATGGAGGGGTAACTTCAGGACATTTTTCTGTAGTCATTTTGTTTCACGATTTTATGTTTGTGTTTGATTAAGGATGGACTTAATAATCCGTGGGTGGTGGTGTGGTGTGGAAGAAAAAAAAAGCTGGTGTAGTGGTGTGGGGGTAAAAAGATCTTTGTGATGTTGGATTGACCCTTCCTGCCTGCCTGCCTACCTTGCTGCCCAGGTGAACGCTCGGGGATAGCCGGGGGAGCCACTAGGATGCTGCAACGGTACACTGCCCCTCTCTCTCTCTCTCTCTCTCTGGCCCTACCTACCTACCTCTTACTGGCTCTATCTGTCTCTCACTTTCTCCTTGCCTGGTTCGCCCTTTCCTTCCTCTTCCGTGTTTTATCGGTGTTTCTTGTTGCCCGTCATTTCTCTCTCTCTCTCTCTCTCTCTCTCTCTCTCATTTCGCTATTTATAATTTGTTTCATGTGTCTCCAGTTTTTACCTTATACTCTTTCTCCCATCTTTTTCTTTTTTTTTAAATCTAATTTTTATTCACCTCATGTTGTCATTTTATTGATTCCCTGTACTTATCATCATCATCATCATCATCATCATCTTTTCTTCTCGTTATCTCCATGTCCTCACTCCCTCCCTTCCTCGTTTCCAGTATGGGTCAGGTTTTATCATATTTATTAGCCTTATCGTTTTATCTACGGTATCTATCTATCAGGATCTATCTATCTGCCACACAGTCGAATCGAATCGCCTCCATGCCACCCTGTCATCCATCATCAGTCTGCCCTGCCTCCAGTCCACACCTCTTCCTGTTATATACCTCTCCACCCCATCCCTCATATCATTCAGTCTTTCCCTTCCCATCCTCCATCCACTTCATTCACATACACTCCTCGTCAGTCTCTCATTCTCACATATATTCAGTTTAGGGTATATTTTTCCAATGGGTTGGTTATTTACTCGTATTACCCTCATTAACCCCTTAAGTACGAGAAGAGTTTCCTAAATTAAGCAAAAGAGGTAACTTGCTTGAAACGGAGAAGGCGTCATTGTGTTGAAGGGGTTGAGGTACCGTAGTGAAAGTGTGAGGGTGAGATTAATGGTACGATGCTTGAGGGGGTACACGGACGCGCGCGCGCGCGCGCGCGCACACACACACACACACACACACACACACACACACACACACACACACACACACACACACACACACACACACACACACACACACACACACACACACACACACACACACACACACACACACACACACACACACACACACACACACACACACACACACACACACACACACACACACACACACACACACACACACACACACACACACACACACACACACACACACACACACACACACACACACACACACACACACACACACACACTCTTTCTCTCTCTCTCTCTCTCTCACCAACCCATTTCCGCCGCCAGTGTCGCAATAAGAGAATGTATAAGCTATATAGGCGATCCAGCTCCCCACCAAACAGGCTTGGAATGCACAACGAATCAAATTATAGACGACATGGGACCCAACCACATTCACTGACATTCCAAACAAGCCGAAGAGAAAGGACTGTTTTAAAATGGTGAATGTGTAGTTGTTGGCTCAGCTAGGGATGTTGTTGGCTGTAGTACATTATTTAAAGGTACGGTAGACGATGGATAGATTGTATATGACTTGAGGAAGAGTCATTAAATACAGGAAAGGTGAAATTTTGGCCTAAAACACACATACGGACACACACATACATTATAGATACCGTACATATTTATTTATTTATATACACACACACAGGGAGGGCTAAAAAGGAAGTGGTGTTAGAAAGCTCTCCCAAGCTGACGAAAAGACTGGTTATAGACACTGCACAATTAAAAAGAAAGCCGTAGGAGATTTATGTTGAATTCGCTGATAATACCGGAAGTAGCAGAGGATGAAAGGTGAGGGGGTTAGGAAGGAAGAATTAGAAGGGGCAGTAAGTGGGAAGGAAGCGGTGAAAAGGCCTGTCAGGGAATGGTCGTTTATGGAAATGGGGGAGGGGAAGGGCAAACGTGAGGGAAAGGAGGTGAGGAGGAGAGAAGTGGGGAGGGGGAAAAGGAGAATGGGTGAAAGGTGGGAAGGAGAAGAGAAGGTGGAAAGATAGGTGGGGAGGCGAAGAAGGAGGGAGTTGGAAAAGTGGGGAGGGGAAGCGGGAGGGGGAGGGAAAGGTAGGAAGGGAAAGGGGAGAAAAGGATGGAGAGGAGTATGGAGAAAGGAGGTCAGGAGGGAAACATGTAAACATTCAAAATTGAGTGGGGTGGGGTGGAAAATAGTGAAAGGTGAAGTGGAGCAGGTAGGCTTGGAGAAAGGTGAGGATAAGGTCAGGAGAAGGATAGGGAGGAGGGAAGGAGGAGTCGGGAGAGGGAGTGGGAGGAGGGAAGGAAAAGGGAGAAGGAAGGTGAGGGAATGGAGCCAAGGGGACTAGAGAGGGATTTGGAAGGGAGATTCAGTGATAGGGTATGAGATGGTTAACGAGACAAGGTTAACTCTGCAGGCATAGGTTCTTTGCAAGGCTGAGTTAAATCGTCTGGCGGTAGCAGGAATAAATTTAGGAAGACCGGAGAGAGAGAGAGAGAGAGAGAGAGAGAGAGAGAGAGAGAGAGAGAGAGAGAGAGAGAGAGAGAGAGAGAGAGAGAGAGAGAGAGAGAGAGAGTCGTTAGGCCACATTTAGGCTTGGACTACCTCATAATTTTGGTACTTATGGTTAAACCGCAGCGGCGAGGTGACATCACGGTCTGACATTTGTTCAATTTACGGTACCGTTCGTTTAGGCTTCGATGTATGTAATGGCTTTGTATTGTGTAGGGAAGGCCTGGTAAAGGAGTGGATATGTGAGCGATTTGGAACTGCATGTAAAATTATAATCTTTGTAACACTGATGGATGAATGAAAGTTCTGACATGTTGGAAAGTATTGGAAAGTTTTGTACAGTGAATTTGAGTTTTATGTATGTATGTATGTATGAAGGAGGGAAACAGTGGTATGTGGGGTCGATCATGATCCACTCACACTGTAGTTACCTTCAGGTGACTTTTGGACTGAGTAACAAGTCCAATGGTCTCTTTTAGCCCAGGAAACCATTTACTAATTTGGGCAGTAACCACATAACCAAGTAGGTGCCTGGTGGTCTCATGTGTTAAGGCGCCTCAGCCAGATATAACCCATGAAGGTGTACGTCCGAGGGAAAAATGGAGTTTATTGCATATATAATGCCACCCAGGGAACAGGCACTTGTCACTCACGCCATAAATGTCAGGGTTAAGTAGCGCAACTCCGGACCTCTGCGCTCCTTTTTCGGGCAGTAACGGTTTTATAAGAACTAGATAACAAGGCAGATAGTTAGTTAGATAGATTGATAGACAGACATACTCGTAGGTAGATATGCCCTGTATATTATGCCTGTTACTTGTTACCTACTGCATCATGGTGACACCTGTAAACATGGGAAGGCAGCCTCATTCATCCATGTTGCGTCTCTCAAACTGTTTATGTTCTCTTAAATACACGCCCATCGGTTTATGCTCAAACTTCTTCAAAAACTCTTTAGATTTTTTTTTTTTTCATCCCCTCCTTCCTTATTTTTCTGATCTACACGTCTTAGTTAATCTCTTATCACCTTTTCTCTCCACATGGCCTAACCAGGTTAATACACTCTGATCAGTTCTTCCAGTATTCTGCCTTTACTTCCACGCTTCGCGCTTAATCATTTCTCCCTCTTTCAGATCATCTTAACCCACAGCAACAACTTGGCGCTCTATCTCCAACACTTTTTTGCTAATATCCATGGAGGTTTCGTAATTTATTGGTGGAAATATTATCTGTCTATCTATTTATCTGTCTTTCGGTCTGTTTGTCTGTCTGTCTGTCTTTCTGTGTATCTATATCTATCTATCTACCTGTATGTCTGTCTGTCCGAGCAGTATGTATGTATGTATGTATGTCTTCTGTTTAGTTATCTACCTATATATCTTCACATATAAAGCTTCTGCTATATGTATAAGTGAAGATTTTGCACTGCTTATGCGGGGGAGGGTAATTTAAGTGGAAGGGAGTTAAAGTGGGAGAAGAGGGCAATGTAAGTAGCTAAGGGTGGTTAAAGTGGTAGTAGAGGGGACTGCAGTGTAAGTACTTAAAGTGGTAGTAGATGGATGGCAATGTAAGTAGATAAAGTGGTAGCAGAGGGGATTTCCAAGTAGAAGGAGGTGTTACTAGTGGTGGTGGGAGTGTGTTAAGTTAATTGTGGGAAGGTGGAAGGGGAACGACTTTGGAGGGTGCTCTCTCTCTCTCTCTCTCTCTCTCTCTCTCTCTCTCTCTCTCTCTCTCGTGTGTGTGTGTGTGTTTTGTGTTTATCGTCTTTCTTCATTTTGTCTGAATTTCGCCGTTTTCCGTTTTCTTTGCTGTTCCTGTTTTTCTTCATTCTCAGCTTCTCTCTCTCTCTCTCTCTCTCTCTCGTGGGAATGCGTTCTGCTTTCTCCCCTCTTTCTTACCCTGGTTATAAACTTTTCCCCTCTTTTTACCCTCTTCTTGCTTTAGTTTCACCTTTCTCCCTTTAGTTTTCGTTCGAGTTTCGCAGTTGCTGATCTTCGTGCTGTTTCTTTTACTCTCTCTCTCTCTCTCACACACACACACACACACACACACACACACACACACACACACACACACACACACACACACACACACACACACACACACCATCATCATCATCACCAAGTGAAGGAACGATGTGGGGTGGATGTGGATGTGGTTGAGAAGATTAGGAGAAATACACTGAGGTGGTTTGGACATGTGAAGAGAATGGAGAATGAAAGACTGACTAAGAGGGTGTATGTAGGTGAGGTGGAGGGAGGGGGAGGGAGAGGTAGACCGAGGATGAGGTGGAGGGATGGAGTTGAGAGGTATATGAGGGAGGGGGGGGGGTGAGTTGGGGAGAGGGTAGTCAAATGGTGGGTGACAGAGCAACTTGGAGGCGTTTTGTCTGCGGCCACCCTTTGCGGGATTAGGGCGTCGGGCTATAGATAGATAGATAGATAGATATTTTTTTTTCCTTCTTCATCCAACGTAGCAGATTGATAAAGAAAATGGTGATAGTCAATAACCACCCAAAATAAATTAGTTACTTCAATTAATGTAAAAAAAATGGACGCTTAGCACGAGATAATCACTCGTATTTAGGAACAGGAGACTGGAAGCGAGAGAGAGAGAGAGAGAGAGAGAGAGAGAGAGAGAGAGAGAGAGAGAGAGAGAACGTAGCCTCAATAAGCATTTAGTATCATTGAGAGGTGATGATGTGTGGGAAGCACGGGAAGAGAGAAAGCGAAAGTGTGAGAAAAGAAGCAGAGAGAGAGAGAGAGAGAGAGAGAGCGCACCTGTCCCTCTGGGTGTGCAAGAAGGGAAGTGGGAAGAAAGCGTGCGTTAAGTAGCGTGAAGCAGTTCCCCTGTATACGGATTGTGATTGCGATAATGGTGGTGGTGATGGCAGGTGTTGTGATAGTGGTGTCAGGTGTTTGTGGTTAGGCCTGGCACCGCACCTGACTTACTTAGCACAGCAGGTGTCATCACGTTAGGCATCTTCCGTTAGGTTTTTATTCTTTCTCTCTCTCTGTCAAATATATATATATATATATATATATATATATATATATATATATATATATATATATATATATATATATATATATATATATATATATATATATATGTATGTATAATCACATTTTATCTATCTATCTATTTATCTATACATATATATATACTGTATATATATCTATCTATCTATATCTATCTATCTATATATACTGTATATTTATATCTATATCTATATCTATCTATCTATCTATCTGTCTATGTATGTATGTATGTATGTATGTATGTATCTATCTATCTATCTATCTATCTATATATATATATATATATATATATATATATATATATATGCATATGTATATATATATGTATGTATGTATGTATAATCACATTACACTTCGCGGCGTCAGGTGTTTGTGGTGTGGGCTATGAGTACATCTGTCTTCTTTTATTAACGTAGCAGTTGTCAGAGCATGCCAGGCACCTGGTGTTTATTATTGGATTATTTATACTTATCTGAGTACTTCCTATTTTATTACGTACGTATCTTTGCGTGTCTGTTTCGGTCGTTTCTCTGTTTTTACATATTATGTAATACCTCCATCTGTCTGTCGGCGGACTCATTAATCACTTATGAGATGGCCACAAACGAATCGCATTCATGTCCCTTTGCTCCTGCCATCCGTTTACCCTGTCTCCAACTCACCTCCCTCTCCCTTTTCATATTTTTCTGTCGTTTCTTATTTAATTAGTTGTCATTCTACTGGTTTCTTATTATTGCATAAAACACACACACACACACACACACACACACACACACACACACACACACACACACACACACACACACACACACACACACACACACACACACACACACACACACACACACAACAATGTAGATAAGTAGATGTGTAGTTAGATACGGTTGATGTGAATGCAGATATACAGTATTTTATGCTGTTTTCTAGACCTTACTTTACCCCATTCTGTGGTGCAACAAACGTGTGTCTGTCAATCTGTCTTTCTTTCTGTGTGTGTGTGTGTGTGTGTGTGTGTGTGTGTGTGTGTGTGTGTGTGTGTATCTATATCTATATCTATCTATCTATCTATCTATCTATCTATCTATCTATATATATATATATATATATATATATATATATATATATATATATATATATATATATATATATATATATGACAGAATAGATAGGCAAGGTATGTGGAAGGTATTAAGAATATATGGAGTGGAGGGGAAATTGTTGAGTGCTGTGAAGAGTATGTACGAGGGAGCTAGGGCTACGGTGCGAGTGGATGGTGAGCTGAGTGAGTTCTTTGATCTCAATGTGGGACTGAAACAGGGGTGTGTGATGTCTCCATGGCTGTTTAATATATATATGGATGGGGTTGTAAAGGAGGTGCAAGGTAGGGCAGTGGATGTGGGGGTGGCCCTAATGAATGAGGGTGAGATTTGGAAGCTTCCGGTGTTGCTGTTTGCTGATGATACAGTATTGTTGAGTGAAGATGAATGGGAGTTGCAAGGTTTGGTGAATGAATTTGGGACAGTGTGTAGGAGGAGGAAGCTGAAAGTTAATGTAAACAAAAGTAAAGTTATGGTGTTTGAGAGGAATGAAGTCACAGAGTGTGCAGTGAGGTTGGATGGTGAGGATATGGAGAATGTGAGTGCATTCAAGTACTTGGGTAGTGTGATGAGTAAGGATGGAACTTTGGGGGATGAAGTACGTGAAAGGGTACAGCAGGGAAGAAAGGTTGTTGGTACACTGAAAGCAGTGATGAGAAATAGGGAGGTGAGTATGGAAGTTAAGAAGTCACTGCATGATGGTATTGTGATCCCTACCCTGACGTATGGAAGCGAGGCGTGGACCTTGCAAGAGGGGAACAAGTCAAGAGTGAGAGCAGTGGAAATGAGTTACTTGAGAGGAGCATGTGGAGTGACGTGGAGGGACAGGTTGACGAATGAAGAAGTGAAGGAACGTTGTGGG
>NC_137003.1:39983646-39986146 GCF_032717465.1 Coenobita brevimanus | reverse complement strand
CAGTATGGTGGAATTCTGCTATATTTCCTGAGTTCCATTCTTTCTTTCTTTTTATTTTTCCAAACGATTTTGAGTCTGGTGTCATTCCTTTCTTGCCTCACCATTTCGCTTTAGGCTTTGAACAGTTGTTCTTTGGGCAAATATTCTCGTACTTGTGGATTTCAGCCTTTGAAGGGTTTATGAGTTCAAAGGTGAAACCACACAAGCACAAATTTTGGGATCCCATGTTGTTGCTCATTCATTTATGTTAATGGTAGTTTGTACGTGGGTAAGTTAATGTACTACTACTGTGTGGGAATATTGGCAATCTTTGATGTATATTATTCATATAATAGTCCTACTGCCGAGGTATCTACAGACGCTTATTAAGCTTTAGGGTAAACTTTTCAGACTCGTGAGCTTATAATACAGCATTCAGTAGCCTTTCACTAGGAGATCCTCAGGTACTGGAGAGAGAAGCCCTCACGTGGTGTCACCAAAGTAACCAGGCAGCGCAGTTGTCACTCTATATAAACGTTCCACAACTCCTCCCCTGTTCCCTAAAAGGAAAATAGTGGACTGCAGGGGAAAGGCAGCTTCATCTTGTAGTCCACCGAGTTCACGCCCCGATGAGCCCGGGTCCACAACAAGAGGGGATCCTTAAGTGCAGCAGGTCGTCTTTTCGATAAGCAGGAGAAAAAGACGTGCTCAGGCTGAAGGGATGAAATGAAAATATACATTTCCCTTTAGGAAGCAATGAAATATGCTGCATGAACCTGACGTTGTCGATAGTCATTTATTGCATAGACAATTTACCCCTTCACTGAGATTTTTTTTTCACTGCAAGAAAACATCTGAAAATTCTAAGACATTGTGTTAACCTACAAATATCGTTTATTAATTTTAGTGTCGTAAATTATTTTTTTTTAAAATCTTTCACACGCGGTTGTCAAATGATTTAGTTGTGCGTAAAACATTAATTGTATATTATTTTGTGAAATGTCGAGCTGTTAATTTCGAATGCTTGAATTATGAGTGAGTGGAGGTGTGACTGAGTTTTACTGGGCACAGCAGGATATTACCTAATTCTTGTGTTTTTATTTTTTCTTGTTTTTGGATCCTGCGTATCTTTTTATATAGTGGAAATAGGGTTATGATGATGATGATGATGAAGAAAAAGATGATATTGGTGATGATAATGATAAAGATGATGATAATGGTGTTGATACAGTTGCAGTTCTGTAGTGCCTTTCATTAACAAGAATTTCTCAGTATCTACTCTGTCAACCATATCTTTCTGTTTATCTATCTATATCTGTCTGACTGTCTAAAGGCGTAATCTCAGAGTTCAGAAATATTTATTTTGTCTTGGGTTTATGTAGTGACATGGTGATGATTATTTTTGTGCCATTTTACTTTCACTTTTCAGATTATCATGTTGGTGAAAATTATACATTTTCAGTGTTATTTTTTCCACACATCTCACACTTTCCCTTTGATCCTCTCTCACTTGTTTTCATCCGCACATTATTACTTTCATTTTCTCACTTTTTTTTTCATTCTGTCACACTCGCTGACACCCCATCGAACTTTTGCTTTAATTTTCATTCTCACAGTATTCCTCTCATTCTCTCACACTCTCTCATTCTATCATGCTTACTCTCACCCCTTTGACCTTTCGCTGTCATTTTTAAACTTTGTTCTCGCTTCGCACCCTTCCACACCCTTTATTTTTTTGTCACGTCTTCACCCTTACCCTCTCACTTTCCCCTCTCACCCGCACATCTTCACTCTCATTCCTTCACATTTTTTGCACTCACACTTGCCCTTCCTCATATTTCTGCTATCACTAGTCACTAACTTACCTCTCACGCACACCTTCCCTCACTCTCATTCTTCCTCTCTTACACTCATTCCTCCGTTCCTATACACATTCAGTAACTCTCTCTCTCTCTCTCTCTCTCTCTCTCTCTCTCATGATTAATAAAGTCTTGCATTTTCACCTCCATTCGACGACCTTCAGAGGGGGGGTGGGAGGGGGAAGCACGTGTCCCAGCATCACTCGGAAATCTTTTACTTTTTTTCATTAAACGGATTTTCTTTTTTTTTCTTTATTTTTTTAACACATTCCTGTATTTGTGAGTTCCTTGTTGATGTAGAACGGTAATAAACAGAGATAACACGCACACACACACACACACACACACACACACACACACACACACACACACACATCTGATTATCATTGCTTCGCCACTTTACGCGTGAAATCTGAGGAACCCAAGAGAAAGTGTACCGAGTGTACTGTGTGGAGGGAAAGAGAGAGAGAAAGAGAGAAAGAGAGAGAGAGAGAGAATAAAGAACGAAAGGTGATGATAAGTAAATGTGGTAGACTTTTAAGAATGATCGTGTGTGTGTGTGTGTGTGTGTGTGTGTGTGTGTGTGTGTGTGTGTGTGTGTGTGTGTAGGCAGTTGTGTAGGAAGGATGTAATACTTGGCAGCCGTAGGGAGCAGGTTAGTG
>NC_137003.1:39951146-39978646 GCF_032717465.1 Coenobita brevimanus | reverse complement strand
AATACACCCCAGTACCCCCCTCAATACCCTGACATCGCCTCCCCTCCCCCACTGTCATCGCATTCCTTTCTGACAGTGCTCTTCAGTCCTTCAGATTGTGTAGGGTTGGGTATGAGATGGTTGGGTAGGCTTCCTGCGTCCCGACTGTGATTGGCTGGTGGATTGGTGAACAAAGGAACGTTATCTAGGTTTCCGGAAGGTAGGATTGAGAAGTGGCAAGTGATTAGAGGTTGAAGCTGACATACCTGAACTCAGTTTCTCAGTATAAACTGACAAATGACATTGTCATATATTAACCGAGCGGAAATAAACGCTTATTTCATATATAGACAGATAGAAAGAGAGATTGATAGATAGATAGATAAACAGATAGTTATCTAGGATACATATATATATGTATATATATATTATATACACACACATACTGTATATATACAGTATATATATATATATATATATATATATATAGAGAGAGAGAGAGAGAGAGAGAGAGAGAGAGAGAGAGAGAGATACTATGTTTGTTTGTGTGTGTGTGTGTGTGTGTAATTGCAATGCAGTATATAGAAAACCAAGCCATTATGAATACAATTGGCATATAAGCTTTACTGACAGATCCATGAAAAGAGGGCAAAAAAAAAATATAACCTCACCGTGTGTTTGCAAATGTAATGGCTGTCATCACGTGGCCAGCGTGGATGAACCCCAGGAGTGTCAAGAGTACAGTTTATAGTGTGAATGGCAGGGTGTTTCCAGGGTGCGTCTTTTATCACCCGCATTCATCAGTGTCATCCCATTCTTTCACTCCTCCCGTCTTGATCCTCACGTTCTCCCCTTCCTCTCCTTGTGCTCTGCCATTCCGTTATGATCTTACTTTTTATTTTTTTTTCCCCTCCACCTCTGCCTCCTTCTCTAATTTTTCTTTTTCCCTCCCCTCCTTTCCTCCCCAAACTTTTTTTTTTCTCTTCTCCTCACCCTCTCTCCCATTTTTCTTCTTATTCTATTTTCCTCCCCCTGCTGTTCTTTCCATTTCCCCTTCCTCCTTTGTACTCTTCTTCCTTATTATTATTATTATTATTATTATTATTATTATACAACTGATAACTGCAACAGAATAATAACAAATAGTTCTTGCCTGGATTTGTGGTTAGTTATTTGGTGTTCTCTTCATATTTTCCCCTATTTCGTTGTCATCTTTTGTTTATGTTTTGTTTGTCATCCCTCTCTCCCAGCGATGTCTTCCACGTAGAGAGAGAGAGAGAGAATGTTTGTATGAGTCTGAGTGAGTGGGTTGGTGAAAGTGAGTGAATGTTGATTGGTGAAAGTGAGTGAATGTTGCTGGGTATGTGAGACTGAGAATGTGTGTGTGTTAGGGAGGGACCGACAGTGTGTGAGCTTGTTAGTGTGAATGTAGGCGTGTGAGTGAGTGAGTGCGATTGACTGACGGTGAGTGAGTGAGGGAAGGAGTGAGTGATGGAGTGAGTGGGTGAGAGTACATGAGTGAGTGAGAGTACATGAGAGTATGAGTGAGTGAGTGAGAAAGATTACCTTAGTGTCGTGAGTCATTGACCGTCCCAGCGAGGTCACTCAGGGACGCGGAAGTACACTGCACACACACACACACACACACACACACACACACACACACACACACACACACACACACACACACACACACACACACACACACACACACACACACACACACACACACACACACACACACACACACACACACACACACACACACACACACACACACACACACACACACACACACACACACACACACACACACACACACACACACACACACACACACACACACACACACACACACACACACACACACACACACACACACACACACACACACACACACACACACACACACACACACACACACACACACACACACACACACACACACACACACACACACACACACACACACACACACACACACACACACACACACACACACACACACACACACACACACACACACACACACACACACACACACACACACACACACACACACACACACACACACACACACACACACACACACACACACACACACACACACACACACACACACACACACACAGGAGGTGGGGTTGTGTGTGCCAAGTTAATTCCCCATAAACCCTGAGAGGACGTCAAGCCACACTCGAGCTAAATAAAATCGCATACAGTCAGTCGTTAAAAAAAAAAAGAAAAAAAAGAAAAAAAAAAGAAAAAAGAAGAGTTACTGTCTCAGGTTTCCAAAGGGATTTAATTTGTCCTTTTCCTTCCTACAAACAACTGTGAAAAATCCTAGAGGTTAGAGGGATTAAAAATTGGATTAATCTAACCCCCTTAATGTCTTGGTTTCTTTTGTCCGTAGTGGGTAGCGTCCTGTGATTCTGTTTAGTGTACGAACCCTGGTGTGAGTCAGAACCGTTGCGTTTGTGTGTGTTTTTCTGGCTGACACGTAACAATTATGCTGAGCTGTAGCCTCATGTAGTGAAGAATAATTTCATCATATTGAAGGAATTGGAAATATAGACTTATTTGATATGTGTTGGACTGGGAGGAAAAGGAGCGAACGAAAAGAACTTAGAAATAGTGTGAGAACCTAAGAAATGATAGTTGTATAAGGTTCGTACATCAGTTTTGCTGTGGTATAGTGCCCCCGCAGCCTATCACAGCATCCATTTTTTCACAGGGACTGGTATTGCTGTTTTCTTTCCATTCTAAAGGCAGATATTTCTTAATGTACAGTGTGCTTTATATGCTGTACCAGTATATGTTTACATCTTTTATGTTGTATCAATAGGCGTACAGTACAAGGCGTATACGTAATAAGTCCCTAGAGACTATTTTTGGCCATTTCATCCAGTGTTTTAAAATGTTACAATGGGAGAAAGAATCCAGTACTCGGCAGTGTACAGCCCAAGACAAAAGTTCGTCAAATATTTCACTTCTGAGAGAGGCCTGGTATCTTTTTCTGCCCGTAGGTGATTCTCTTGGATATGCTAAGGCTGTGAGGAAAGTGTGAAGCAGACGCAGTGGAATAGCAGGCGAATATTATTATGCAAGTTACATTTATTTATTTAGTTATTTTTGCATCGGCCTGTCTGCATTCTACTCAGGAATATAAAGGCAGTATTAGTTTTAACATTTGAATTAGAAAAAATACGACAGTTGTGTGTTTAGAAATTGTGTGGTCCTGTGCGAAGAATTGTTGATAAAAACCGTTAATGTTAGTTATCCATAAACATTCTTGAACTTTGTAAAGCATGTGTTGTAATTTATTCTCTATAAATTAAAGAAAACATTAGAGGAAGAAAATAAAGCCATGTATTTGAATTAATTTCTTTATGATCAGTTATTTCCTGCATCATCACACATCCATCACATTATTGAAATTGCATCTTGATTTTTATCTGAGAGAGAGAGGGGGGGGGGGAGACTGCGCAATCCCTTCATGTCAACATCGCTTTCTCTTCACTTACCTCATCCCTCCCTTCTCTCTCCTATCCTATTTTCTCTTCCTTACATATATCTGATTTTATATCTTATCCTTTATTTTTTTAATTTGTATTTTTCCCCTTTTCATTCATTCATCATCATCATCATCATTATCATCATCATCATCATCATCATCATCATCATCATCATCATCATCATCATCATCATCATCATCTCTCTCTCTCTCTCTCTCTCTCTCTCTCTCCCCCCCCCCTCTCTCTCTCTCTCTCACTTTGCCTGGAGTTGATCAGCAATGACTGCAACAACCTCTCTTCCATCCAACCTCCACTCCTTCCTCCTTGCTCCTGCCTCCCACCTCTCCCACGTTACCCTTTTCCCACCCCCTCTCTCCCATTTCATCCATCCTAGCTCTCCCCTCCCCCCTCTCCTTCACCTCCACTTTCCTCCACCACCTTCTCCTTCCCTTTCACCTCCTCTCCACCACTTCTCCTCCCCCTAACACCCCCCCCCACCACCACCACTACAAGAGACAGGAACGGGTTGGGATGAAAACAGCGCCGGAGCATAGTCACTAGAACAAATAGTGGAGGTACACACACACACACACACACACACACACACACACACACACACACACACACACACACACACACACACACACACACACACACACACACACACACACACACACACACACACACACACACACACACACACACACACACACGCGCGCACACACACACGCGCACACACACGCGCACACACACACGCGCACACACACACGCGCACACACACACACACGCGCACACACACACACACGCGCACACACACACACACGCGCACACACACACACACGCGCACACACACACACACGCGCACACACACACACACGCGCACACACACACACACGCGCACACACACACACACGCGCACACACACACACACGCGCACACACACACGCGCACACACACACGCGCACACACACACACACACAGAGGAAAGTTTTATTAGAAATTCCAAGGATTTCGCTATTTCACCGTCTCTCATTTGACTACGCACGTGCCAATGTTTACACGTACTTTGGCATGTGGTGTTGATTATATAAGCACGTACTAATCTTTCGCCCTTATTTTATTTTTTTACATGCGCACGTGCTAATGTTTATCTGCCCTGCCGCACGTACTTTTAACATTCGCACGTGCTACTGTTCATCTTTCATACTTACTATTGTTTATCTTTTTTATATATATGTTAAACTGAGGCATTGGTTGGCTCGATTTTTTATCTGGTTTTGAAATAGACTTGACTCTTGTTTTATTTATATTTTTCTTTTAATTTTTACGTTATGCTTTGTGGTGTTTGCCAGGGGGAAGAAAACGTGATGGTCCTACATGGGGTTTCTTAAATTGTGTGTGTGTGTGTGTGTGTGTGTGTGTGTGTGTGTGTGTGTGTGTGTGTGTGTGTGTGTGTTTAAAACAAAGAGTTGTGTGGTGTGTGGAGATAGGATGCATTATGAGTGAAAGGGTGTGATGATTTGGGCGGTGTATGTGGTGCGGGTGTGAAGTGTGGGTAATATGGTGGTTCTACAGGGTGGGTTCATGTGCTGGATGTAGGAAAGGGGTGAAGTGAGCAGTGAGCGAGCTTTGGTTATGTGAAATATGGTTGTTGGTTGGGGTGGGGTGTGGGGGTGGGGTGGTGTAGTATGTGGGTGTCAGGTGGTGTGATTCGGGGGTGGGTAGTGTGTTGTGTGGGTGTGGGGTGGTGTAGTATGTGGGTGTCAGGTGGTGTGATTCGGGGGTGGGTAGTGTGTTGTGTGGGTGTGGGATGGTGTAGTATGTGGGTGTCAGGTGGTGTGATTCGGGGGTGGGTGGTGTGTTGTGTGGGTGTGGGGTGGTGTAGTATGTGGGTGTCAGGTGGTGTGATTCGGGGGTGGGTGGTGTGTTTTGTGGCTCTGGGTTAGTGTGTACAAATGAGCTGAAAAAATAGTTTGTATAAAGTGAGAGGGTGGGTCTGAGTTGCGTGTGTGTGTGTGTGTGTGTGTGTGTGTGTGTGTGTGTGTGTGTGTGTGTGTGTGTGTGTGTGTGTGTGTGTGTGTGTGTGTGTGTGTGTGTGTGTGTGTGTGTGTGTGTGTGTGTGTGTGTGTGTGTGTGTGTGTGTGTGTGTGTGTGCGTGCGCGAGCGCGCGTTGCGTAAGTGGTATAGAGTATGGGTGATGTATGGGTGGATGAGTGATATGGTTAGATAAATGCCATACGGACAAGGTCAATCAGTGGTGTGTGTGTGTGTGTGTGTGTGTGTGTGTGTGTGTGTGTGTGTGAGAGAGAGAGAGAGAGAGAGAGAGGGGGGGGCACAGTCACCTTACTTGTCTGACTCATTCCTTCAACCACATCTCTCTCTCTCTCTCTCTCTCTCTCTCTCTCTCTCTCTCTCTCTCTCTCTCTCTCTCTCAACGAAATATTCCTCAGCGTCTGTCCATCTGTTGTCTTGTATTTACGGTTTTCCTCACCAAGTCAGGTGTCAAGAAAGCAGAGTGACGTCGATAGGCTTATGGTGTTTATTCTCGATGCTGGAAGATGAGAGAGAGAGAGAGAGAGAGAGAGGTGAGTGGGATGTGAGAGGGGGAGAAATGATAGGTGTGGCTAGTAAGGTAGGATATCAGGTAACATTAATGACGTCACAGCGGTCCCCCACATTACTATTTAGGCATCTCCCTCTTCCCACACCTGTCTCACCTTCCTCACCTCAGTTGTTCAAGGTCACGTGGGACAGCGGGTACGTTTTTTTTAATGTCTCAAGTCCAAAAACAGAGCAAAAGTTAAATGGTTGTAAAATTTGACCATTTCTTCTTTTAAACATAGACTAAATCCATATTTCCTTGTGAGGTGTAGGAACCGAGGCTGCTCTGATATAAAGTTAAATTACTGGTTTGCAGAACAGGTGGCATTACATCCATCAGAAATCTTCCAACTGCATCTTGGAGATTTCGAACCTGTTTGATTTTCTTTGGAAGGGACAATATTTGCAGGCCTCCAACCTCTAGTGTGTGTGTGTGTGTGTGTGTGTGTGTGTGTGTAGTATACCATTAGGAATAATGTGAAAATTAAACGAAAAATACACACAAAATAACTCGGTGAGAGCAGTGACAGGTTAAAAATGGCTTTAGCTGAGATGATGAAAGAAAGGGGGTATTGTGTGGAAGATAGGTGCGTGGTAGGTAGTCATGTGGTAGGTAGTCATGTGATAGGTAGTCTTGTGATAGGTGGTCATGTGGTAGGTACTAATGTGATAGGTAGTCATGTGGTAGGTAGTCATGTGGTAGATCGTCATGTACTATATTCACTTGGTATGGAGTCATGAGGTAGATAATCCTGTGGTAGATAGGTGTGTGGAAGACAGTTGTGTAGAAGATTATCAGCTGGAAAATATTTATGTGGAAGACAGGTGAAAAAGTCATGTGTGTTCTGACCTCTTTGTTAACCTGCACATATGTCTACTTAGGGTTGTTATGTGTGTGGGGGGGGGTGAGTCAGCTGGTGATGGAAGCAGGTGGTGGAGAGAGAGAGAGAGAGTAATACGGTCTACAGTTTCGCATTTACACATCTTCCCTAAATGTCTTACCCTATTACAAGATTTATTTTATTTCGCTTATGGATACTTAAAACGCGTCTCGACAGCTTTAAAATGGCTTTCTCAGTCTGGCGTTTCGTTACATAAGAACATAAGAAGAGAGGATAACTGCAGTAGGCCGGTTGGCCCATGCTAGGCAGCTCCTAGAAGAGTAACTGAACTACTAGAATGAGATAAGGATAGCAAAGAAGAAGGCTCTCCCCCGCCCTCCAAACCCTCCAGCCGAAGCCGGCAGGAAAAAGTCAGAAAGAACACCACGCCGTATAGAAAAACTGGCGTGGACATTTTACAGTTCTCAGTTTTGTCCGAGTTTCCTTCAATTTTTTTTTCTATTTTGTCTCATTTAGGTTCCAGTTTTGTCCCAGTCCCCAGTTTTGTCCCAGTTTCCAGTTTTGTCCCAGTCCCCAGCTTTGTCCCAGTCCCCAGTTTTGTCCTACTTTGCTCCTGTTTGTGCCAGTTCCCGGTCTGCTGTGGTGGCCAGGGGCGGCGCCTGAGGGTCTGTCACAATAACACACTTGCGGTCGAGCCCATGCCACCTGCTCTCTCTCTCTCTCTCTCTCTCTCTCTCTCTCTCTCTCTCTCTCATTGTACTCGTATTTATATTCACATAGGACTAGTATTCGCTAATGGTCCGTTCTCATCATCATACTTTGGCGCATATCGTTGCAGCGCCTATATCTTGTGGCACAGAATGGTAGTACTCTTGTCTGTTAGGTGATTAGTTTTAGGGTCTTTAGATTAGACATTTTTTTATAAGTAATGTAAGGCCCAAAAATATAAAAAACAAGAAAAAAATAAAACTACAAAAACAAAATTAAATTAAAAAGTGTTTTATATATATATATATATATATATATATATATATATATATATATATATATATATATATATATATATATATGGCCTTAATGACTAGGGGCTTTGGCCCCAATGGTCGATAGACAAAAAAAAAAAAATACTACTACTACGGCGTGCATCCATTCCATATGGTGACTAACACCATATACTACTCTTAATGTAATGTTACAATTCAGCACTAACTCTGGAGAGGTAATATTCAATCAATCAATCAATCAATCAATCATTTCCTGTGGCACCCCACGGGATGCATAGAGCCTCGATGTCTCTCCACCAATATTTATCTCTTGCCATCTCCTTCAGGTCCCACCAACACTCCTCTCCTGCTTCTCTATTCATTGTCCTCAACCAGGTTTCCCTCGGCCTACCTCTTGCCTCTCCTTCCTCTAGCAGTCCACTCTGGCACATCCTATATTAAACTGCGATCTTTTCTATATATGTGCCCCAGCCATTTCCAGCGAGACAGTCTCACATATTCATCAACTGGTTCCACTCTCGTAATATCCCTTACTCTTTCATTTGTAAGTCCGTCTTGCCACTCTACCCCAAGAATCCTTCTCAGTATTTTATTCTCAAATCCTAATACTTTCTGATCTGTTGCAATTGTACTGTACCATGACTCATGCCCATGAATTAAAATTGGTCTAACCATGGACTTGTAAAATTTTACTCTAGTATGTCCCGAAAGCATATTATTATTCCAAACAGATTTCAACATTCCAACAGCTCGCGAAGCCAGTCTAATCCTCTCCTCAATTTCATTGTTTAATGATCCGTTAGATAATACAGTCGCTCCCAGATATTTAAAATTTTCTACATTCTTCACCACATTATTCCCAGTCACACAATCGATTTGGTTCTCCACGTTCATATTAATAATTTCAGTCTTTCCATAATTTATTATCAATCCTACTTTTTCTCCTTCCTCCACCAGACAATCAAGCATCCTCTGCATCTCGTAAATACTTCCGCAAATCAATACAATATCATCATTTTAGGACATGTTAATTTAGACTGGGTATACGGTGTCTCATTGTCTCGTCTCAGATATAGTACATCCAGCTTCTCAGTCAGTGCCCTCTGCTTAAACAGTTTCACGGCGTTAATGTCTTATAGTTAATTATTGTTATTTCCAGATTATTTTACATAAATAACGAAAGACCTTCCGTATTAAAGGAGCTAATGTAGGCTGTATCTAAACCTCTCCTGTCTGAAGCACCCCCGTCTCCACAGTCAGGAGAGGGCAAGAATAAGATCCAATACCTGTCACCGTATTGAATGGCTGAACCATTCTCCATATTTTCCCATCTCTCCTTTCCTACCCCTTACCTTTTTCATCCCTCCATTGCTCCTCCTTCTACCTGGCACCCCTCCATTCTTCCTCCCCCTCATCCCTCCATTCCTTGTCCCCCTCATCCTTCCTGCTTTCTGTCCCTGTCTGTAGTTGATAGATAAGTCATGTCAGCTGTAACCTTCCCTATACCAAACTGCCACGAAAGGACCAACAGGTCTGTTGCTGTTTGCTTTCCTTTGTACCCAGTTGTACCATTTCTCCTCTTCAACCCCTCCATTCCTCCTCCCCCTCGTCCCTCTATTCCTTCTTCCTCTCATCCCTTCATTTCTCCTCCCATCCTTCACCCGTAATGGCATCCTGGAGGGAATAATAGTCGAGGCTGAAACGGAGGAGGGAGCAGCCAGACCCCATGCAGCGCGCCGAGTCGAAACTCCTCATATTTTTGCCATATTATTGCTACTTCATTTAAGTCTGGGCATTTATTTGGCTTTAGATTTTATATCTTTTTAAAGTTTTTTTGATAGGGTAAGATGAGACAGTAAAGGGTAAAGTGGAATAAGGGTTATTAGAAGGTTTAAATTGTGGTTATGGAAGTCGAAGCCAGTACCAGTGAGAAGTGTCGGGATGAGTGGTAAATCAGGCGGGAAGGGGCGGGCAAGTGTCTCCTTTATGTACCGTCTCGCCCTCCGGCATGGCAGATATTTCACCCACGAAGTAATATATAGACAAAACTCGCGAGAAATATATATACAGACTGGCGTTTTTCTCATACAGGGGAGCTCGTTCTGAAGACCACCTCCCTGTGGGCGCTATTGGAGGGAGTGAGAGAGGAATTGAGGATGAGACCGCGGGATGCTTTCTAGGGGCGTTACATGTTTTTTGTGGGTTCGGGAAGGTCTGTAGCACCTTTTTCTCTGCATTTTTACAGTTTAATTATTCCTCTGCTGGTGTCTACTTTAGTTACACGAATTATCTGACGTTAGAATAATATCCATAGGTGACATAGAACATTTAATCGATTAATGACACAGAAGGTTGATGTCAGAGAAGAGGTAAGTGGAAAATGCTGGAACCTGGAAATGATAGTATATGTAGTGCCAGCACGAACATACGAAGCAGTTAGGATCTGAACTTACGGTAAGGGATGTAAATACTGCTCTGATATTCATGTAAGTAAATTTATGTGCAAATGACTGGATGATTTTTTTTATATCAGTAATGTGTGTTAAAGTATCAGGTCGATAATCGTTATGGAAATCCTTTTGTTAGATAGAGCTTAGAGTACTTTCAGAGGTGTGTTATTATTACCCGTCTTATTCTTATTTTTATTCTTATACTTATTCTCTTTATTCCTCCTCCTCCTCCTCCTCTTCCACCACCACCACCACCACCTCATCATCATCATCATCATCATCATTTTCTTCTTCATCTTCTTCTTCTTCTTCTTCTTCATCATCATCATCATCATCATCATTTTCTTCTGATTCTTACTCACCATTTTATTTTCTCTTTCTCCTCGTCCTTTCGTCTCTACTTCTATTTCTTCTTGGGTCATTAATTCCTTGTACTGGTCACCACCACTAATGGATCTCTCTCTCTCTCTCTCTCTCAGCCTCCCTTCCCCCCCTTAAAACCACATACAAGAATACCATCTTACCTGGGTCTTTGCCTCCTTGGGCCTACCTGTCTACCTACCTGACTACATACCTTACCTACTTACTTTACCTGCTTACCTGCCTGCCTACCCTCCTGCTTGCTTGCCTACCGACTTACCTATCTACCTACCTACCAACCTGTTTCTACCTAAATGTTTACGTCCCTCTAATCCTGCATAGCTTACCTGCCTATTTGTCTACTAACATTCGTACCTACCTGCCAGTTTGCCTGCTCATCTACCGTGCTACCTACCCCTACTTATCTGCTTACACTGCCTGCCTCCCTACTTGTTCTGCTACCGTAACTCTCCTCCCACATACCTACCTGCTTATCTGCCTGCCTGCCTACCTGCATGCCTGTCTGCCTACGTGCTTATTTACCTATCATCTACACCTACCTACGGAATGCTCCCTGTTTAACTACCTACCGTACCTACCTATCTTTCTTCCTACCTACCTGCCTTCCTACTTACCGACCTGCCTACTTACCTACCTTCCCACCTAGTTGTCTACCTACCTACTTTTTTTGTTAGTATGTCCGACTGTGGGCATAGGCTTCACAGCCCATTCCCATGGCCCAGTAGTCCTCTTACATACCATACATTTTCACACCTACAAACCATACTCCTCCACATGTCACCACTCTGGCGCTAACACTTACCTCCCACACTGAATACACACTATGGCTGTCTCATACGGGAGAGGTGTAAACTATTGGTATTAGCGGGGGTATTTTTAGTACACTATCTTCAATACCTGCCTTCCTGCCTATCTACCTACCGACCTACTCACCCAGCTACTTCTGTTTCTACCTTCTTATTTGCTTAGTACTGCTCCGCGAAGAAGAGGGAGATGAAAGAAGGAAGGAGGGAAGAAGGAGGAGGAGGAGAGAAAAATACAGCAGAACGAGGGAGAATGGAGAGGGGAGGAAGAGGGAATAGATGAAGGAGGAGGAGGATGAAGGAAGGGAGGGAAGGAGGAGGAAGAGGATGGGAAAGATGTAGTAGAAGGAGGAATAAGGGTGAGGAGAGAAAGAGAGAAGAGGTAGAAGAGGAGGGGGAGGGAAAGATACAGGAGATGGGAGGAAGATGGAAAGATGAGGGAGAGGAAGGGAAGAAAGAGCGGCTGGAGGAGCAAAAGGGAAGAAAGAGGGAAGGATGGATGAGGAAGAACGAAGAAGAGGGAGTGGAAGGAAAGAACAAGGAAATAGAAAACAGAAGGAACGAGAGGAAAGGATGAGGAAGAATGAAGGAGAGGTGAAGGGCAGGAGAGAAGGAAGGATAAAGGAAAAGAAGGAAGGAAAGGAAGTAGGTATAATTAGAGAAAGAGAAAAAAATGAAGGATGAAAGAGAGGGAGGAAGTAGGAGGAAGGAAGGATGAAGAGGGAAGAATAAGTACGTAACAAGAAAGACGGAAGCGTGAAGGAAAAGCAAGAGGAGGGAAAACGTTGTGAAGTAGAAGAAGAAAGGGCGAAGGAAAAGAAGGAAATGAGGGATGGAAGATCAAATTGAAGGAAGGGAAAGTAAAGGAAAAGAACAACGAGAGGTAACAGAAAATAAGGAAGGAAAGATAAAGAGGAAGAAAGGGAAGAAAAACAAAAAGGATTGGTGAAGGAAGAGAAGTAAAGAGAGATGAAAGATAGGAAAAGATGAGAAAATAAGGAAGGAGACAGAAGCACGAATGAGGGAGAGGCCTGAAGGTGGAGAGAAGGTAAAGAAAGAAGGAGGAAGAGCGAAGAAATAAGGAGGAAAGAAAGATGAAGAAAAGAAAAGGAGGGGAGGAAGGAAAGAAGGAAGGAGGGGTTGGGGTGAAGGGAAGAGGGAAGGAGAGGTTGGTCTGAAGGAAAAGGAGGGAGGAGGGGGAACGAAGAGAAGGAAGGAGGAGAGAAGGAGGGTGGGTGAAGAATTAACATAGGTGGAAACAAAAAGTAATGGAGATGATGAGAGCAATGAAAGAAAAAAAAAAAGGAAGCAGGAAGAATGAGGGAAAGGGAGATCTCAAGACAGAAGGAGGAGGAGGAAGGAGAAGCTGTGAAGAAATATGGGGTGAAAGAAGGATGAATGAAGGAAGAGAGGGAAATAAGGAAGAATTATAAGCAGCGGGTTGTAGGAGGGGCGAAAGAAGGAAGCAGGGAGGAGGAAATGAAAGTAAGACGAAAAGGAAAGAGGGAGCGAAGAAGGAAAAGGATAATGAAGAAATATGGAGAGGTGAAAGAAGAATGAAGGAAAGGGAGAGAATGAAGAATGAAAGAAGGAGCGGAGGAGGAGAGGGGAGGGGGAAGGGAAGAAATAGAGGTGAAAGAATAATGAAGAAAAGGCACAGATAGGAAGGAAGGAGGAGTAAAGCAAGAATGAAGGAAATAGGAAGGAAGGGGGAAGTGCGGGAATAAGGAGGGTTGAAGTGTAACATTAAGGACGGAGTGAAGGAACACGAACGAAAGGAGGGAAGAAAAGAAAGAAGAATGAAGGAGAGATGAAGGGAGAAGGAAACATGAGAGGTGAAGGAAGAATGAAGGAAGGAGGGGTGAAGGAAGGATGAAGGCAAGAGGGGTGAAGGTCTACTGAGGGAAGGAGAGGTGATGGAATAATGAAGGACGGGCGAAGGAATAATGAAGGAAGGAAGGGTGAAGGAACAGTGAAGGAAAGAGGGTTGAAGGAAGAATGAAGGAAAGAGGGTTGAAGGAAGAATGAAGGAAGGAGGGTTGAAGGAAGAATGAAGGAAGGAGGGTTGAAGGAAGAATTAAGGAAGGACGGATAAAGAAATAATGAAGGATGAAGGGGTGACTGAAGAATGAAAGAAGGAGGGGGGAAGGAAAAATGAAGGAAGGAGGGGTGAAGAAAGGAAGGAAGGAAAGAGGAAGGAGGGGAGGTGATGGACTAAAGGTGGTCAGAAGGCAGGTAAGTCGGCTTTATCTAAGGATCAGCCGTCAGCAGTCAGCCGGATTACCGTCACTCCCTGATGGATGATGCTTGCCCTCCCTCTACCTTTATCATTCTCTCTCTCTCTCTCTCTCTCTCTCTCTCTCTCTCTCGATTGTATTTATCGACTCCCCCACCATTCTTTTCTCATACCCCCTCTCCCTTTCCTCCTTTCCCTCCCCCTCTCCACCCCCCCCCATCCTTATTCTTCATCACCTCAGCCTCCAGAATGTCCCTTCCTCTTTCCATTATTCCCCTCCTGTCCCTTCCTCCCTCCCTTCCCTCCCGTTCCATCTCCCGTCCTCCTACCGTCCTTCCCACCTCCATCGTGTTTTTCTTTTCCATTGTCCTGTTGGTGGTAGTGCTTCCACCAGGTTGCAATATACGAGTAGTATCGTTCTATGCCAGGACGAATACGCTGTAAAATATATATATATATATATATATATATATATATATATATATATATATATATATATATATATATATATAATGTAAGCATACTGAAAGACGTAGTAAAACATCAATGTCGTATAAGGCTAAGCGAATATTAATCATCTCACTGCGAGAGATCTCCCATTAAGCTGAATAAGCACGATTAACGTTAGCAAGAACCATATAAAATACGGGCATTGTGACGGCTTCTGGCCCTAACTCTTCGAGACGTCTCCCTTAAAATGAGTATGATCGTCTGATGATTACAGTAACAAATTACAAGTTTAAGTCATCGTGTTGTAGGGATGAATGCACTGTTGCTAACCCGTTCACTGCAGAAAACTGTTTTATCAGAATACATGTCATCTGGTGAAAGAAAATGAGAGAGAGGATTCTCTCTCTCTCTCTCTCTCTCTCTTTCTTATTGCACCACGTCTCAGTTGGCCGTTTTGGCTAAATCAGGATTTTTTAGTTTTTATTTTCGGCTATGGAAGTGCCGGTAGTAGTAAATGGGTTAAAGAAAGCTGCATCTTACCCTCCCAAATTTAGAATTACCCCCTAATGTGAATAAAATAATGTGGAAAGGATTAAAAAAAGAAAAAATAAGATGATAGCAGTCAAGGTGTCTACTTCATTCAGGCTCTTCCCACGCTCTAGATAGTTACGCACTGAGACAACTATGTGTGTCATTTTTAGTGGCTGATTCTCACCACGGTCACCGCAGGGCATAGAGGGTGGTGGGTTCGATCCCGTGCTGTAGAATACTCGTATGGTGTTAGTGCTTTTAACTTCAGCCTAACCCAACCCATCTTAACCTCGCCGAACCTAACCAGACTTGATTAGGATTAGGCAGTTTTAATCCACCCCATCCCTGCTCAATCCATGAAGTCCTGACAAACTTAAAATCCAGTCAGCCCATTGAATTTCATCGCATCCTCTTCCAACTTTATGTCATACCGCCCAGCCCAAGCCGTCGCATCCCATCCCATCCCATCCCATCCCATCCCATCTCATCTCATCTCATCTCATCTCATCCCATCCCATCTCATCGCATCCCATCCTTATTTAATCTAATCCATCCTACCCTATCCTAATCCCATCCAGCCTAGTCCACTGCATCCTAACTTAATCTAACCCAACCCAGCCCAACCCATAATCCCCCCTCCCGTTCCCTGGCTACACAGAATGGGGAGGGAGAGAGGTGAAAATTAAGACCCTGGGAATGTTGTGTCTCATCCGCCTTGTGCCAGTATCCCCTTCCTCCTCTTCCCGTTTTCTTCTCCCCTTTTTCGGATTATGATGATACTGATTTTACTACTTGACTTTCAGTGATGATGAATGATAGTCTTAGAAAGATAGTGACAGACGATCATGATGGTGTTGATGGTCATGAAAATCATGCTGCTGATGATAATGGTGATTGTTATCATCATGATAATAGTATAGTCAGCATGATAATGGCGATATTAATGTTGAGGATTTAATGATGACAGTGATGAGGAGGAGGCTGATGACGGTGATGATGGATTAGTGTATTTATTTGTGTGATATAATGTATTTTATTTGTGTGATATAAGTAATCCTAAGCCATTAATTAACTTTCTTTTTTCCTCTTTCCAGGTAATCATCGCATCCAGACTCCAGTTCCCCGAAGGTTCCAGGTAATCCATTATTCCAGTAACTCAGGCTGTCTTCAAATCCACACCATCCAGACTAACTTTTAATTCTTACCTGCATCATTCTAGTCAGATCTAACTACACCTAAATCAATTCTTCGCCTACTGTAACCCGGTTTATTCCTAACCAATGCTTTAACCAGGACAACTTAATCCGTTCCATTCAGACAACCTAACTCTAACCCAGCAAGAGCCATCCTATCCTAACCTGACCTAACCTAACTTAACCCGTCCCTGACCTACCTAACCAAACCTATTCTGATGCAGTCCAATTGAATCTGGATTTAAAAAAAGAAACTAACACCATTCCACCAGATTTGAATGCAATGTCCCAAGCATATCACAGTAAAGAAAGTTGGTAATATTGTCCAAACGATGTGATTAGAAGGCTACAGAGGATCACCGCTCTGTTGGTGTGTCGATGGTGGACTACTCGACGTCGGGAATGGGCATTTTAGTAAATGTCCATAGTTAGAGACATTGAAAAAATATAATAATAACTAGAAAGCACTCGGAGAGCGCATACCTCTTCCAATGCCATTGCCATTAAAAAGGATTCGGATCCAGATCCGTGCAGACTGGATCCGGATCTGCCCCCAAATTTATTCAGTTCTCTCTTGGCCCATGGCCCACCGTTCCACGAAATTTCAATGAAATTCATAGAGAACTTTTGGAAATATTGTGCTGTAGCATCCGGAGCCGCCCCCAAATTTAATCACTTCATTATCCCATGGCCTACCCTTCCACAAAATTTCATTAATATTCACAGAGAACTTTGGAGATATCGTCTGGACAAATAGACAAACACATAGACAAACTTAGGTGAATACATAACCTTCCCCAACTTCGTTGGCGGAGGTAATAATAATAATAATAATAATAATAATAATAATAATAGTAATAATAATAATAATAATTCAAAAAGTTCCTGACCATCCCTAGTACTAGGTCTGCCATAATCCGAGTACTGCATTTTGTAATTCTCCATCATCCGTAAGTAGATTATCCACAATTCCGACTTTTTCACCATTCCCGATCTTCATCCATTCCTGATCTTCATCCATTCCCAATCCCCCACAATTCCCAATCCCCCATCATTCTCGATCTTCATCCATTCCTGATCTTCATCCATTCCCAATCTCCCACCATTCCCGATCTTCATCCATTCCCAATCCCCCACCATTCCCGATCTTCATCCATTCCCAATCCCCCACCATTCCGGAACTTCCACCATTCCCGATCTTCAACCATTCCCAATCCTTCACCATTCCCAATCCCCCATCATTCCCAGTCCCCCACCATTCCCAGTCCCCTACCATTCCCAGTCCCCTACCATTCCCAGTCCCCTACCATTCCCAGTCCCCTACCATTCCCAGTCCCCCACCATTCCCAGTCCCCCACCATTCCCAGTCCACCCACCATTCCCAGTCCCCCACCATTCCCAGTCCACCCACCATTCCCAGTCCCCCACCATTCCCAGTCCACCCACCATTCCCAGTCCACCCACCATTCCCAATCCACCCACCATTCCCAATCCACCCACCATTCCCAATCCACCCACCATTCCCAATCCACCCACCATTCCCAGTCCACCCACCATTCCCGGTCCACCACCATTCTCAGTCCACCACCATTCCCAGTCCCTCATCATTCCCAGTCCCCCACCATTCCCAGTCCCCCACCATTCCAGGTCCACCCACCATTCCCAATCCCCCACCATTCCCAGTCCACCCACCATTCCCAGTCCACCCACCATTCCCAGTCCACCACCATTCCCAGTCCCTCATCATTCCCAGTCCCCCACCATTCCCAGTCCCCCACCATTCCCAATCCCCCACCATTCCCAGTCCCCCACCATTCCCAGTCCCCCACACCTACAGGCCACGGTGAAGCCTGGACCTTGCTGGCGCCACTCCAACCCCTACCCAAGGCTGTCTGGAACCCGGCCTCGTATTCATGAAGATTCTTACCCAGTTCCTTCACGTGATGAGTCCAATACCTGGCTGAATATAAAAAAAGAAGAATGTATTTATATGTATTTTTTTTTTTTAGTTCTGTTGTATTTTTTTTTTCTTTTTCTTCCGTTCTGGTTTGGTTATACAGTGTTTGGCATCCGCGGGAGAGATGAAGGTGTATATAACTAGTCTCTTACATACGGATTTAGTGGAAGAAAATTTATGGAGTAGGCTGCCGTCTCTCTCTCTCTCTCTCTCTCTCCTTCTTCTTCTTCTTCTTCTTCCTTAGAGATCGTATTCTCGTTGACGTAGGAGTCTCACTAGAACATTTTCCCTTCCCACTTCCCAGTTTTAAGATATGGCACGTTTATCATCATCATTATTATCAATATAATTTTCCTCCTCCTCCTCCTCCTCATCATCATCATCATCATCATCATCATCATCTCGACCATATTTCCATCTTGTATCACACCGGTTTGTCGTTCTTACACCCTCACAGGCCCACCCGTTGTATCACCACCACCACCACCACCACCACCATCATCATCATCATCTAGACTTAGGAGTCAATAGCAGCATCAGCAAATTTGCCGACGATACAAAAATAGGGCGTATCATTAACTCTACTGACGATTGCCATAACTTACAAAAAGACCTCGATACATTGTCCAAATGGTCTAAAACTTGGCAAATGGAATTTAACGTTGAAAAATGTAAAGTACTTAACGTAGGCAAGACCATTGGAGATACTAAATACAGCTTAGATAACAAAGAAATTAGCAAATCGGAATGCGAGAGAGATCTAGGAGTTATGATTAGTAACGACCTTAAACCAGGGCAACAGTGCATTAATGCGAGGAATAAAGCAAATAGGGTCCTAGGATTTATTTCGAGAAGCGTGAGCAATAGATCATCTAAAGTAATACTAAAACTTTATCTAGCATTAGTAAGGCCACATTTAGACTACGCAGTACAATTCTGGTGTCCTTACTATAGAATGGATATTAATTCGTTAGAAAATGTACAGAGAAGAATGACTAATATGATACATGACGTCCGGAACCTGTCATATGAAGACAGACTGAAAAGACTAAGTCTGCATTCGCTAGAGAGGCGTAGAGTAAGGGGAGACTTAATTGAGGTGTTTAAGTGGATGAATGGTATAAATAAGGGAGATATTAGCAAGGTACTTAAAGTGTGCATACAGGATAGAACTAGAAATAATGGTTTCAAACTAGAAAAATTCCGTTTCAGTAAGGAAATCGGTAGAAATTGGTTTGGTAATAGAGTAGTAGACGAATGGAATAAGCTACCTAGTAAAGTAGTTGCTGCCTCTTCCATTGAGAGTTTCAAGCATAGGCTAGATAAGCATATGACAAATAAGGGGTGGATATAGAATAAAGAAAATCTTATAATCAATACTAATTCAAAAAAAAAATTCTTTTCAGGTTACACTATGATAGTCTCTATTCTCCTTTCATACTTTCCTGTAAAATGTCCACGCCAGTTTTTCTATACGGCGTGGTGTTCTTTCTGACTTTTTCCTGCCGGCTTCGGCTGGAGGGTTTGGAGGGCGGGGGAGAGCCTTCTTCTTTGCTATCCTTATCTCATTCTAGTAGTTTAGTTACTCTTCTAGGAGCTGCCTAGCATGGGCCAACCGGCCTACTGCAGTTATCCTCTCTTCTTATGTTCTTATCATCATCGTCGTCGTTCTCGTCGTCATATCTCGCCTCATATACCTACTCTTACATCTTGCCTCACCCCCTTTCACATCCCTTGCCTCACACGTCTTCACAAGCACCCCTTAACTCATTCTCATATCTCTGTTTCCCTCACTCTCTCCTTGCCTCTCACATTTCATCTTTTCCATCACCTCTTATAATTTCCTTCACGGCCACTCCTCCCCCTCCTCTGCCCCTACCTTGACCCACTCACTCCCAGGCTGCCACAGAGAGAGAGAGAGAGAGAGAGAGAGAGAGATATTGGCTAGCCTGAGAAAAAGTTAGACAGGAAGAGCGATGGAACAGGCAAGGGAGGGTAAGTTAGGCAGGAGAGAGGGGAAGGGTAGGCAGGAGAGAGAAGTAGGATAGGCAGGAGTGGGAGGTTGGGTAGGCAGGATGAAGAGGTAGGGTAGGCAGGAGAGAGGTAGGGTAGGCAGGAGAGGGGGGTAGAGTAGGCAGGAGAGAGAGGAAAGGTAGGAAGGAGAGAGAAGTAGGATAGGCAAGGGAGAGGAAGTGCAGGGAGGAGAGAGGTAGTATAGGCAGGAGAGAGATAGTTTAGGCAGGAGAGAGAGGTAAAGTAGGCAGGAGGGAGAGGTAGGGTAGGCAGGAGAGGGGTAGGCAGCGTGACCTTGGCCTCTCTGCTGCCTTCCTAGTCTAGCCTGGCTGTGTGAGAGGCAGGAAGGTCGGGTTGCATCACCTGCCTCACCCTTCCCTCATACCAGATACCACCTTCCCAATACCAGCCTAATACCATCACTTATGCCAACACATACCACCTCATATGCCAATTATTCAACTCTTTATACCATCACTTATCTCAACACTAACAGTATACTACCACTTTTATCATCACTTATTCCAACACTTATACCAACACCTATACCACACGTTATTCCACTGCTTATACCAAAACACTTATCATCGCTTATGCCAGCACTTATGCCAACGCTTACATCAGCACTTATACAAACACTTACACCGCTTCTTATACCAACGCTTATAGTAAACCGCCACTTATACTAACACTTACAATATACCACCATAAATCTATTTACACTTCTACAGCCACTTATACAAGCACTTCTTAACTCACTCCTTCCTTGTCTTGCTTTTCTCTCACTTCCCTCCATACACCCCAGTTTCTTCATACCCCCATCTCCTCAATTTCTCCCTCTCTCTCTTTGTACATATACTCTTTCCCTTTCTCTACCCTCCCTGCCTCCTTCCATACTTTCTCCCATCTCCTCTCCATACCTGCCTCCATCCCTCCTTCCTTCTTTATCCTCCTTGCTTCCTTTCTTTCAGACCTACCTACCTACCTCCATCCCTCTCTCCTTACCCCCCTCTCTCCCAGTGTCCCCCTCTTTATCTCCCCTACCCTCACACTCGCCCTCCTTCCCCTCCTTATCATCTGTACCTAACAAGCCCCACCCTGCCCCTACTCCCTCAGGTGTGCCAGGGGCCCTAATTAACGCCCAGGTGAGGATAGGTATCAACAGGACCAGGATTCACAAACAAACGTACGAAAAGTCTCCCAAAAGCTGAATACAATCGTCTGTAGATGTGCGTGCGTGCGTGTGTGTGTGTGTGTGTGTGTGTGTGTGTGTGTGTGTGTGTGTGTGTGTGTGTGTGTGTGTGTGTGTGTGTGTGTGTGTGTGTGTGTTTGTGCTTTTAAAATGAAGGAGTTATATTTATTTCTGATTATCTGTCTCCAACTGTATATCGGGATGTCTGTAGGTCCGTCTTAGTTATCCATTTATTTATTTATTTTTTTTATTTATTTGGTTATCGGGGCATCGGGGGCGGAGGCACAGGCGGACACAAAAACAGGGCTTAGTTTTTTTTTTTAATATTTGATTTTATAGTGAATTTTGAATTGATCTGGTGTCATTATCGGTGTCTTCATCGTCGTTATCATCATTGTCATTATTCTCTCTCTCTCTCTCTCTCTCTCTCTCTCTCTCTCTCTCTCTCTCTCTCTCTCACACACACACACACACACACACACACACACACACACACACACACACACACACACACACACACACACACACACACACACACACACACACACACACACACACACACCACCACCTAATGACGAGTGTAGTCCCCACATTCCATTCGTCTCACGGACATGCTCTTCGTCTTCGTCCATCCAAGCCGTGTGACACGCTCTCTAATAACACTGACACGCTGAGGAATTATGTTGTTGATGGCCTGTGTGCTTTGCCTTGGTGTGTGTGTGTGTGTGTGTGTGTGTGTGTAAGAGAGAGAGAGAAATAGAGAGGGAGAGGAGGAGGAGGAGGAAATGAGAGAATACCTGAAGAAGATGGAAGGAAAAACAAAGACGACGAGGGAGAGCGAGATGAGAAAAGAGGGAGAGCGAAAGGAGGTGCGGAGGGGGGAGGAGGAGAGAAAGAATGTGATGAGAGACGTAGTTAAGAGAAGGAAAAGAGAAGAAAAAGAGGGAGAATGGGGAGAGCAAGGGAGAATAAGATGAGGTACGATAAAGCTTAGTGAATGGGAGAGGGAAAGAGAGACGGAAAGGGAGAGTATGATGCGAGAAGAAGTGGAAAACGGAGGAGAAAAGGAAAAAGAAATGTATGGTGATGTGTGATAAAGTATAATTGCGATAGAATGTATGAGTGTGATAATATGCATGAGATAGGAAGTATGAGATGTAAGTGAGATGGAAGTCAAGTATGAGTGATGTGTACTGTTGAATGTTAAGTGTGGTTGTGCTGTTGAATGAGGGGTATGTGTGGTAGTTAGGGGTATGTGTGGTAGTGAAGGTATGTGTGGGAGTGAGGGGTATGTGTGGTAGTGAGAGGTATGTATGGTAATTAGGGGTATGTGTGGTAGTGAAGGTATGTGTGGTAGTGAAAGGTATGTGTGGTAGAGGAGTATGTGTGGTAATGAGGGTTATGTATGGTAGTGAGGGGTATGTATGGTAGTAAGGGGTATGTATGGTAGTGAGGGATATGTATGGTAGGGAGAGGTATGTATGGTAGTGAGGAGTATGTGTGGTAATGAGGGATATGTATGGAAGTGTGGGGTTACGATAGTGAGATGAAAAAGATTAGATGTGAAATATGAGGTAGAAGCGGTAAGTAAAGTATGAGGGTAGGGTAGTGAAGTGTAAGGTGTGAGGTATGAGTGAGGAGGTGTAAGTTAGGGATGAGGGTAGTACTGTGAGGTGTAAGGTAATAGATGTGATATATGCGGTATGAGTGAAGTGTGCATGAAGTATAAGGTTTGAATGATGCGTGATATACAGTATGAGGTATAAGGGTGGTGTGAGATGTGAAATATTGGGTATAAGAAGGTGCGAGTGCATAATGGTGTGAAATGTGAGGGTGAAGTGTGAGGTGTGAAATGTGAGGTGTTTGTGAGGTGTGAAATGTGAGGTGTTTGTGAGGTGTGAAATGTGAGTGCCACAAGGACACCCTGACTCAGATTTCACAATTTTCGTGACTGACATTTTCTGGCTCCACCTCAGCCACCACTACCACAATCACCACCACTTATACCACAGTCATTACTACCACAATCATACCACCCCTACCACAATCACCACCACATAATATCACAGTCAGTACAACCACTATCACAATCACCACCACTTATACCACAGTCATTACTATCACCACCACAATCCTACCACCACTACCACAATCACCACCGCATAATATCACAGTCAGTACAACCACAACCACAGTCACCACCACTTATACCACAGTCATTATTAACACTACCACAATCTTACCACCACTATCACAATCACCACCACACAATACCACGGTCACTACTGCCACTACGACAATCACCACCACTTATACCACAGTCACTACTGCCACTACCAGTCCTACCACCACTACCACAATCATCACCACATAATGCCAGTGACTGCTACCATTACCACAGTCACCACCACCATTACCTTCACCACAACAATCACATCACCAGTCTTAACCATTACCACAGTCGCTACCCCTACACCTGTACCATCACCACTACCGTACTACAATCACTTCCACAACTCTCTTTACTGGTACACTACCCCAATCACTGCCACCAATGATTATATTACTGCCTTCAAAAGAATCATTTATTATCCTTTACCACAGCCATTACATGCACAATATGACTGTTGGATTAAAAGGGGGAAATGATAAATGACGAGAGGGAGCATTTTTTTTCTCTCTCTCTCTCTCTCTCTCTCTCTCTCTCTCTCTCTCTCTCTCTCTCTCTCTCTCTCTTTATTGAGATATAGTCCATCAATCTATCTTAGTCATGCTGTCAGTTTGTTTCTGCCTGTCTGTTTGTTTATCTATCTGTCTGTCTGTTGTCACTCCCCCAGTTCCACATTTCATCCTTGGCGGTAGCAGAAGAAAAATTTATATGAGTATGCCCATTAAAGATTTACAAGTGAAACCTCCAAGCCCCTTTATCATCACTCCTCCCTACCCCTTCCCCTTGCCCCATATGCAACCCTCCCCCTTCCCAATTCTACTATTTCCACTAAGTTCGTATTCTCCCTAATACATCTTCCTCAGCGATTTATTTGTGGATATGGCTGGTCAGTATCCATTCATACGTTACGTATGCAGAGTTTGGCGATAGCGGAAGGATTTACTCAACACAGAAGAGGTCAGTGAGGTGTAATAAGCAAAATAAATCGCTTAAGAAAAGATGTCAGGGAGCTTCCTTAACCGACGAGAATATTTTCGTTGCTTCCTAGTCGTATTATGCCAAGGAATGTCATCTTGGGGCAGAGAAACACACCTGCCTCTCATAGTATAGGAGTACTGTTCAGCTGAGGTAAAATGAGGAGAAAAGTTGAAATTGTACCCGACTTTTGACCTCTGTTCAATCACCTGACAGGAAATAAATACAAACATTTTAAGCGCCTAACAGTGTGACACAGCGAAGGAAAATGGGAAAATTGCTCCTTAAATCTGCAAGTACGGTATGAAAATTATTAATATTTGAAGTCGAACGCCATGTACTATTACGGGAGAATTTAAGAGGTGAATTACACAGCCATATTACTGTACAACGCATAAAAAATCATTTAGAAATCCATCGTACACATCTGTTGGGATCAATTGTTTTTACCTGAATAATTATGAAACTCGTATACAACATTTTGAGAAAGGATGTGTAGCTCCGACCATCGCAGTACTGTTTCTAAAGTCAGTGTTCACTACCCCGAGTTTATTATTATTATTATTATTATTATTATTACAGAAAGGACGTCGTATTGAAGGGGTTAATGAAAGCTGAATCTAATCCCCTTAGTCCGAAAAGTCTCTCGAAAGCATAAATAAATAAATGAATAAATTATAGTAGGACTCGCCCACGTTTGCGGCTGTGGTGTGGCCCGCACCTGTGTACAGTGTTGCCACGTTTTCTATACCGTTATCTCTCTCTCTCTCTCTCTCTCTCTCTCTCTCTCTCTCTCTCTCTCTCTCTCTCCTGGCGGGAAATGTGAGCCACCCTGAGTACTTTTGATTCTTTTATAAGTTATTTATAATTGTGCTTTCATTTGTTAATTTGGTTTTGTTATATTTAGTGATGCCGACAATGCATTCAATGCATGCCCCTCTCCTGCCTCTCTCTCTCTCTCTCTCTCACCGACTGGGTGTGGAAGTGTTGCCGCTCGCGAGTGAATAATGTTTTTTTTTTTTACTTCGGTATTGGCATATGCCTACTATTTTGTCCTACATATTAGCTTATGATTATAAATGTGATTATTCTTCATCCTTAAAATTATGGTAAAAGCCGGTAAATGTGAGCATTTTTCCCTAGCAACACCTGTACAAGCTATGGTTGGGTCTACGGAGGTACGTACTTTACCTTAGGCCAGACTGGGTAAGTGTTGCCATTCACAAGAATTACATGAATTATTTCTTTTACTTTGGATATTGGCATATTTCTTCTTTTTTCAGGCTCATTATCTTATATCCATAACTGTAATATTATTACCCACCCTAAAACTACGCTAAAAACCATTAAAAGTGACTACAATTTCTTTTAGCAACACTGTACAATATGTATGCCATGTTTCTGTGTTACTGTATAAATATTTTATGCATAATAAGATTACTGTTGATTCATCCATCAAAATACACAAGTGTAAGTTTTATTCATCTGAATTTATCGAAGTTGTGATGCCTTGTACATAAATAGCTTCCGTTTCACATCGCAACTTGGGGAAACGTGGCACCATTGTACACAGGTGCGGGCCACACCACAGCCGCAAACATGCGCGAGTCCTACTATAGTAGAGATAGACAAAAGTTAGAACAGAAATATGTCTTAATCAAATCAACCCAGTTCAAAAATTCTCTCTCTCAAGCTGAATAAAATCGTCTGCCTTTAGTAAGAATAAAAGAATAAAATATGTACTTGTGGTGAAGGGGTCGATAGTGGCTTCTGTAGAATGTGTGCTTGAGGAATGTGGGAAGAGGGTTTGTGAGATAAGGATCGTGTTGTTTTTTAGGGTTCAGAGAGAGAGAGAGAGAGAGAGAGAGAGAAATTATGGGAAGGCAGACAAACCTAGGGATGAAAAGCAAGGATGGTCATTATTATTATTATTATTAATATTATTATTATTATTATTATCCATAGGTGTCAGTCACATATGATGATGATGATGATGGTTATTATTATTATTATTATTTCACCTCATGTTTGTTATGAGTGGTCACGGTGGCTGTGGTGGGCGGAGAAACATTTTTTTTCTTATATATCTCTTCCACCCCGCCACTCTCTCTCTCTCTCTCTCTCTCACACTCATAAAGTCTCCATCTTTACGTCCCCCCTCCGGTACGCTCCCATTCTTTCCCATTTTCGCCTGGCATCGTTTGTTTTCCTTTCTCTTCGCTCCTCCCATTTATCTTCCCTGTCATGCCCCTTTATTCCACCGTCATTAGTCTCTTCTATTTTTTTTTAATTCTTTCGTTCATGTTTTTTTTCTTTTCGTTCGCTTAGTCTTTGTTTTGGTTATTTGATTTTTTCTTTTATTTGTCTGTTGTTTATTGTTTTTTGTATGTTTTTCTGCCTTTGTTTTATTTGTGTTGGTGTTTTCTTTTTTTAGTATGTGTTCATTTCATATACTTTATTTTCTTATATTTTATGTTTTTCTCAATGTTCCTCTCTCTCTCTCTCTCTCTCTCTCTCTCTCTCTCTCTCTCTCTCTCTCTCTCTCTCTCTCGCTTTAATTGGATTTCTCTAATTCTTCTCACCCCTGTCATCATCGTCTTTTGTTACCTTCTTTGTGGTTTTAATTCCTTTGTTCTCATTTCTCTCTCTCTCTCTCTCTCTCTCTCTCTCTCTCTCTCTCTCTCTCTCTCTCTCTCTCTCTCTCCTCCTCCTCCTCCTCCTCCTCCTCCTCCTCCTCCTCCTCCTCCTCTCCTTCTTACAGTTACTCTTGTATTTTTTTTTTCATAGCCTTTTCGGTCAATGCTCTGGGGCGACATTTAAACCTCATACAGGCCTGGCCATTTCGTGAAGTAAGTATTGCTACCTGCCCCTTTAATCACACCTGGAGGCTTAATTAGACAGGTTAATTAAGGTGATTAGTGGGAGGCGGGAGATGAGAGTGGGGAAAATGATGGTGGGATGCTTGAGAGAGAGAGAGAGAGAGAGAGAGAGAGAGAGAGAGAGAGACCAAACAGCCAATCACTTCCCTATAAACTCTAATCACCGGAAATTACTCCACCAAGGTATTCCAATTCTCCCCTTGATTTAAACGTGACAAAAGGTGCCTTATCATTTACCAGCCTCTGATAAGGAGTGGGATCAGAGCTGCCCAATTCTTCATATATAGTTTTTTTTTTTTTTTTTTGTGGGGGGAGCTAAAATTTTTGTGGAT
>NC_137003.1:39938646-39946146 GCF_032717465.1 Coenobita brevimanus | reverse complement strand
CCCCCTTCACATCACTCCCTCCTTCTTCCGTCTTTTCCTTCCACTTCCTTCTCACCTCACTTCATTTCTCTAATTTTCTTCCTTCTCCACTCTCTCCTTCTCCCACTTCTCTCCCTCCCTCCCATCCCTCTCTCACTCCTCGCTCCATAACGTGTGCTTCATCTTCAAATTTCTTCCACATTCCAGTCACTCCTCCCTCCACCCTCCTTCCTCTCTACCTCCCTCCTGCTCCCTTTCCATCCCTATCCCCCTCCCTCCCTTGCCACTTCCCTCCCACTCCCCCTCCATCCGTTTCTTCCACCCTTCCACTCCACTCTTCCTCCTTCTTGCTCCCACTTTATCTTCTATATTTTTCCACATTTCATTCATTTTTCCTCCCACGCTCCCTCCTCTCTACCTTCCTCCCAACCCCCCCTCTCTCCTCACCTCCATCTCCACCCCCTTTCCACTGGACTCCTCGACCCACTCCACCTCCTTGGCAATTAAAGACGCATGGGGAATACTAGAGGGGCACTCAGTGGAGCGCATCTCTCCGACAAGGACAACGTAATTTCCAAACCACTCTTCATAATGGGTTAGGTTTTCTCACCACTGATTAGGGTTTCGCAAAAAAATGTTTTACGGATCCAAAATCTGTAATACGATCCGGATCGGTCCCAAAAGTTAATCGATTGTTCCCTGGGACATGGGCTATCTACCCACCAAATTTGGTCCAAATCTCTCTTTTAGTTTTCGAGCAATCCTGGTGAGAAACTAACTTACAAACAAACAGAGGTGAAAACATACTCTCCTTGTCGGAGAGAATAACGTGTCGGAATTAATCGTGTGGAGAGCAATAGAAATAAGCAGTATTTTGACAGACAGACAGACAGAGATACGTAGGCTCTGAACCATAAAGTGCCTGTGTTCTTGGTCTGCCCATCTTGTGTTTACTTGTGATTCAAGGTTATGATGATTATTATGACGGTGATGGATTGGGCTGATTCTCTCTCTCTCTCTCTCTCTCTCTGTTAGGCAGGTCCGACAGGGGGTCACCAGGTATTTCGTTTATTTTTTTTTCCAGTCCCTCCCGTCAATCTGCTCCTTAGGTGAATTTCTTTATTGACTCGTGTTATTCGTTTTTGTTTTGATTTTTTTCGTGGTGCTTATTTTGGTTTGTGACGTAACCATTGATCTGTCTGCCTGTTTGTCTGTCTGTCTGCCTATCTGTCCATCTGTCTGTCTGTCTATCTGTTTTTCTACCTGTCTGTCTCTCGCCATCTGAAATCTGTGAATCTATCTAAAGATGTCTGTGTCTGTCTGTTTAGCTGACACTATCTCTGTCTCTGTCTCTGTCTGTACATCTCTCTTTCCGTCTGTGTCTATATCCATCTATCTATCTATCTGTTGCCTGACTCCGTATCTAGTGAGTATTGCCCTGTTGTGGTTGAAATTATTGCGGTCATAGTCTGAATGATAATATTTATGCTATTGATATAATTATGCTGATGATTATTTTCGTATTATTATTATTATTACTATAATTATTATTATTATTATTATTATTATTATCATTTTATTATTTTGTTTTTATTTATTTATCACCATTATTTCCGTGTACTGTTGTCACTTAATGTTACCTCCACCACCACTATCCTCCTCCTCCTCCTCATCATCATCATCATCATCCCTGTGCCCATTATTTTCATCGCTGTTTTCTTCACATACTTTCTCTCCCTCCTCATGGCAAAAAGACAAGGTTAGTGATTCGGGAGCTGCCTTCATCTTACTTTCAAGGTTCCTTTTTTATGTATATGTTATTTATTTTTATTATTCTTCACACCTGGATGATGTATGATGGGTGCAAAATATTTCTTACTTTTCATTTCTCATGGCTGGGTAAAAAAAAATGTTTCTGAAGTTGTGTTTTTTATTTTTATTATCATCATCATCGTTATCATCATCATCATCATCATCATCATCATCATCATCATCATCCCCATCCTCCTTCTCTTCCTCCTCCTCCTCCTCCTCATCATCATCATCATCATCATCATCATCATCCTCTTCCTTCTTCTCCTCCTTCTCCTCCTCCTCATCCTCATCCTCATCCTTATCCTCCTCCTCCTCCTCCTCATCATCATCATCATCATCATCACCACAATCCCACTAATGAATGTGGTTAATCATTTTAAAGTAAATAATTGGAGTAATAATGAACAGTTTACTTTGATATTCTTTAAGACAAATTAATCTCGTTTTCTTTTAGGGTTATTTAAAGTTCTCCCTAAAAATTCCTTCTCAGATTCTGGTGAAATTTTTGGATTGATGTGAACTGTTTTCGTCTGTTTTATTTTTTCTAGTGTGCGATGGGATTTATTGTGTAGGTAATTGGTTTGGAGAGAGAGAGAGAGAGAGAGAGAGAGAGAGAGAGAGAGAGAGAGAGAGAGAGTGTGTGTGTGTGTGTGTGTGTGTGTGTGAAGGCAGGTGAGGGTGGGGGAGGAAGAAAAGGTGAGGCAGGTGAGGGGAGAGACAAGTATAAGATAAGGCAGGTGAGGGGTGAGGCAGGTGGGGAGTGAGGTAGGGGAGCGGTGAGGCAGGTGAAGAGTGAGGCAGGGGAGGGGTGAGGCAGGTGAGGAGTGAGGCAGGAGGGACAAGGCAGGTGAGTGGGTGAGTCAGGGATGTGGTGTGGCAGGTGAGGGGTGAGGCAGGGTGGGGTGAGGCAGGGGGAAGTGACTGACCACGACCTTGCCCTTCATATCGCCTCTCCTACCTTCTTCCTGGTCGTGGTAGTGGTGGTGGTGGTGGTGGTGGTGGTGGTTGTAGTGGTAATTGTGGTGGTGGTGGTAGGTATGGTAGTTATAGTGATGGTAGCTGTGAAGGAGGTGGCACTAATTTTTGTGGTGATGATGGTAGTTATGGTGGCTGTATCTGTAGTGATGGTTGTTGTGGAGAATGGTAGTTGTGGTAGTAGAAGTAGGAGGTAATGGTAGTTATGGTAGGTTTGTGGCTTAGTCTGACCATGGTAATTATATACGGTAACCACTAATGACTTTAACAGTAATGGTAGTGGTTGTGGTAGCTGTGTGGTTGTGCTAAAGTGGTAGTAAATGGTAATTAAACGAGGGGTAAACAGAAATAATAATACACAGTGGTAAATTAAAAGGAAAAATACACAGGTGGAATACGCGAATAGAAGAGGAACACTTGAACATACTAGAAACAAAAATATAATAGTGACATGAACACAATGAGGAAACACAAGACGCTAGGAACACATAAGAAACACATAAGCATGACACTAAGATCAAATGAACGCACCAGGAATTAATGAACAGGGAAGAAGCTCATGAACATTTGGAACACAAATATGAACACAGGAGCACATGAACACACGGTAAGACAAGAGCCCATTAGAACACCATGATGACTGTTTTAACACCTGTATGCTTCTGACCTTTCGTAAAACACCACCCTCGTGTCGCATCCCTGTGTGTGTGTGTGTGTGTGTGTGTGTGTGTGTGTGTGTGTGTGTGTGTGTGTGTGTGTGTGTGTGTGTGTGTGTGTGTGTGTGTGTGTGTGTGTGTGTGCAAGGTTGTGAGAGTCACCTGATATTAACCTTTTTACTGCCCCCACCCAGCACTGCCATTCTCTTCCCCGCACCTGTGTTTTGGCCTTAAAGTGTTGACCTGCTTCTGCTTCTTGTTCCTTCTCTCCACTTAAAAATTCAGCCTTAACCTTGAAGAACCTGTGTGGAGAGTCGTCAGGTTCTAGGAGTCTCCCTGAGCGCCTCTTCCTTACCTATTTAGTTTTAGGAGGTGCGTGTTAACCTCTTTGACTCCGGTGACATACGTTTTATTTTAGTCTTGATACCACCAGACGATTTTATTCAGTTCACGAGGAGATGTCGTGCTATGAAGGGGTTAATGGAGGCTGTATTTAACCTCTAAGTCGTAAAGTCTCCCCCGAGCTGGATGAAATCGTCTGAAGGTAGCAAGAATAAGTTGAAAAAATACGTCGTTGGAGAGAAGTGGTGAAGCCCTTTGGTGCGATGATGTCTTTCCATATATATAAACTGTTGGTATCTCCTGACGATTTTATTCAGCTTAGGCTTGACTTTTGGGACTGGAAGGGTTAGGTATAGTATAGTCTTCCTCTGTAGTAGGGGACGATACTGTATTGAATAAAATCATCTGTTGGCAGCAAGAACAGAGTAACAAAGTACGTCCTCGTGGTGAAGAGAATGATAGTGTGTTGGATGTTGCTTAGGAAACCATCGTCTGTGAGAAGTATGTACAAGTAAGACAGTAGAATATTTTGAGAAGTAGTAGAAGTAGTATGCAAAACACATGTTGAGAAATAGCAGTGGAGCCTGAGAGTGTGAGTACTGTCGCCATTAACCTTGTGATGATTGGGATAGCTCTTTTTTTTTTTCTCTCTCTCTCCAGGTAACGTTAGGTGATTGTATTAAGTTGAATGTTAATGCTCTCAATACCCACTCTTAGGATGAAGACGACTGTGGTATTCTGGCTAACACCAGTTTTATTCAGCTAAGAGTGAGTCCTAAGAGCCTCAGAGTGTTAAAGCTACTTTTATATTGATCTTGGACTAAAGGGGCACTCAGTAGAGCACGCACCTCTCCCAACTAGTATTTAGGGTGAGACAAATTCCACTAACCTATTCACTTCGATGACATCTGAGTTGTATTTTGTTCTTGCTCCCACCAAACTGTTTTATTCAGCGTATTTTTTTTTTTTTCAATGCAAGGAAGAAGGAATCAAAGGCCAGGAGCCCGCAAACCGTTCCTTCAAAAAAAAAAAAAGAGCCAAATTCAAGATCCGTTCATTTCGAGATGCCTGGATACACTGCGTTTGAAACTTGGAGATCATAGGAAGTGGGAAATACAGGCAGAGGGAGACAGTTCCAGAGTTGACCTGTTGCATAAATGAAGGACTGGGAGTAACGGTTAACTCTTGCATTAGAGAGTTGGACAGAAAAGGGATGAGAGTTTGTTGCTAGACGGATGCTACGCGCCCGTCGTAGAGGTGGAGGGATGCATGCAGACAGTTCAGAGGAGCAGTGACCATTGAAGTAGGGATAGAACAGAGATAAAGATGCAACAGTGTGGCGATGAGACAGAGGTTGAAGGGAACCAGTAAGAGGAGGAGAGTTAATGAGACGAATAGCCTTTGACTCCACGCTATTGAGAAGAGCTGTAAATGGGGAGCCTCCCCACACATGAGAGGTGTACTCTACACAGGGGCGAATAAAACCCGTGTATAAAGTCAACAACTGTGGAGGGGTAAAGAAGGTACGGAGTCGACTTAACACACCTAATCTCTTGGAAGCAGGTTTTACAAGAGATATAATTTGATCTTCCCAAGATAAATTCCGAGAGAAACCCCTGGTTTGTTCAAGGATGATGCAGGATTGAGTTGGATATCATTAAACTATAGTGGGTACTTCTGTGGAAGATTTTGGCGGGTTGATAGGTGTAAGGACTGTCTTAGATGCATTAAAACCAACCATATTATTTTTGCCCCGGTCAGAGATACGAGCCAAGTCAGACATTAGGTGGAGAGCTGTCGTAGTGAACGGGTGAAAACTACCGCTGTGTCCTTGTCCCTTGACCTGCTTTACAACAGCAAAAACAATCAGCCGTTTTATTACCTCTGTAATGCCCACTTTAACCCAAATCAAACCCATTTACCCCGAGATTTTATTTTTTGTCACCTCCAGACGGTTCATTTAAGGATGTGTAGCAGTGAAGGGGGCAATGAAGACTACATCTAACCCTTCCAGTTCGAAATGTCTCCTCTTACGGTTTGCTGAATAAAATCGTCTGGTGGTAGGATGAATGAAGTACAAAGTATGTCGCTGGGTTAAGGGGGTTGATCACCTTATTCTTGGATCATTATCAGCATACACACACACCACACACACACACACACACACACACACACACACACACACACACACACACACACACACACACACACACACACACACACACACACACACACACACACACACACATCGTCTTGATCCTCCCATTAACCCTTTCATTACAAGAGGTCCATTTAAAGCCGAATAAAAGTGTCTGTTCCTTACTAACGTGGTAGATAGGTTCGCTTACCATCCACTCATTCGCTGTAATGCAGGATATTTGTGGCTTATCTTGGGTAATAAGTCATTGTTTTCTTGTACTTTAAGATACCATTTATCATCATCTTACTACCATTTTTCGTTGGATGGTTAGTGTGGTTTAGCAGGTTAAGGCGCCCCAGTCTGTATCAGTATTCGTCTCTATAACTGTTGTTGATTTTTCGCATATTATTACTCAGGGGTCGTGTGGCTTTACTCCTTTTACACTAACCTGGCCTAAAATTGCCATCTCCCCGTCATGAATGGTGAGGCGTATGAATTCTTTTTGCTCTTCCCTCTTTTGCATGCTCTACAGCCCCCTTCTCTGTGCTCTTCTGTTGCTTCTTGCATTTCCTCTCTCTCTCTCTCTCTCTCTCTCTCTCTCTCTCTCTCTCTCCTATTTCCAGTTTCCTCCTCTCTCTACGTTCCTCAGTTCTCTCTTTCCTTTCTTAACGCTTCTTTCCCCTCTCCTTTGTCTACACCTTTGCTCTCTCTCTCTACCTTCCGCTTCTTCCTCTCCACTTTCATCTCCTCCACCCCCTCTTCATCCCCCGAGCCTTCAGTACGATGACGTATTTTTTTCCATTTAAGTTACACCACTGCCAGACATTATAATTCAACGATTTCATCCAATTGTAGCACTGAAGGGGTTGAGAAAGGCTATATCTAACCCCTCTGTTTCGGGAAGTCTCTCTGCTTCGAATAAAATCGTCTGAAAGTAGCAGAAATAAATAAAACTGAAATAAAAAAAATATCAGGTGATTGTATTGATTACGGTGCGATTACCTGTGTGTTAAGTCAGCCTTCCATACTACTAAGGCCAGATGCACGATACGAAAGACCTCCATTCTCATCCATTCCCATCCGGTTCGTTATCGGTGTTCCACTCCACATTCCCGCACCAGCTTGGCTTCTCTTCATTTTCCTTCCTCATCTTTCAAGTCTACGTCACCCACTCGTCTCTTTCTTGACCTTTCTCTCCTCATTTTCCTTGACTTCCGTTTACTTTTATTTATCGTTCATTCTCCATTTTATCACTGCATCTTTATCTTGGCCTTCTCACTTCCCCATCAACATCGCGTCAGTTTAGCTTCTTTATCTTTCATTTTCTTCTTTATCTCTCCATCTGCCGAGGATCTACACCCTCCCCCTTGTTATCCCTCATTCCTTCACTTTATCCCTTCATCTCATACCTGGTCGTCCTCTTGTCATTCCCCAATCACGTTTTTTTTTTCCCCCCCGTTCGTCATGTAACCCTTTCGTCGCTCTGGTCACAACACATTGACTACGATGCCTTTATATATTCTTGATGCTACCAGACGATTTTATCCCGCTTTGGAGATCAGCCTGGTATTAAAAGGGTTAACGAAGGATACA
>NC_137003.1:39911146-39936146 GCF_032717465.1 Coenobita brevimanus | reverse complement strand
TTTCTCTTCCCCCACGAGAGAGGACGGGCGAGCTATAGGTTTAGGGCCTTTGAACCACTAACAACTCCCGCTAACGAGGCTAACGAGCGGGCACGGGTCGTTTGGATGGTAATTAGCAGATTATCACATCATTCCGTGAGCGTGCGAGGGCTGGCCGCGTGTATAAGAGGCCCTGATGCAATAATGACGCAAGAGGAGAGAGAGAGAGAGAGAGAGAGAGAGAGAGAGAGTGATGGAGGGTGAGGCTTTGGATTTTGGCCTAGTTTCCCCTTTGCTATTCTCGTTTTCTTTCTTCTGGTGTTCATGTGGGTCTGGGATGGGTGTTTGTGGGGGCTCTTGTCTTTTTAGCCATTAGTATTTTTCTGTCTCCTTTGTCTCCCTCCCCCCTCCTCTCTCTCTCTCTCTCTCTCTCTCTCTCTCTCTCTCTCTCTCAACTAGACAAGTGCCCATTAAGCATCAGTAATTGCGTCAGTACACCGTCTGATTTGTTCAGTTTTGCGCACCCGTGTACGTTATGAGTAGTTCAGCTGATACCGTGCAGTACTCAGGCGCTGCGTGACTTCACTCCATTAACAGTACGCTCCGTTTAAGTACAGTATCAGCCGTCACGTTCTAACTATATCACGTGCTTAGTTTCTTCCACCCAACGCCCATGTACGCTGACGTAATATCAAATCTTGCGACGGTAAAGGATTGGCTCGTGGAATCTGCTGACTTAATTTTCTTCGCATTCTAACTTCCTCAGGACGATTTTATTCAGCTTTGGAGGGGCTTTCTGAACTGAGGGGTTAGACAAGAGCCTCCTTTACCCAATCACATCTAGGGAGCTCTCCTTATCTGAATGAAATCGTCTGTAGAGTAAAAATGAAATGTGTAAATACTGTACGTCATGGGATTGAAGGAGTTAAAGCAGAGGGTGTGTGTTCGTGCGTCACCGTTCCATTTAGCCAGCTTACCTCAGAACATGGCGGCTCCATCATTGCTGCCTCAACCCTCACGCTGATGGCATGTTGGGTAGATTATTCACTTGATTAGTTATTCAGCTGAGGGGGAATGAATGGGTTAAATGATCACTTTGCTTTAGTTAATCTCTAACCGTCTTGCTGATGTGGACTATTTTCATGTCATATTCATGCTATCACCGGACGATTTTGTTCAGCTGGGAGGAAGGGGGTGCAGTGTAGAGATAACTTCAGACGGTTTATCTGTGTTGGGAATATCGTAGCACATCCATTACCACGAGTCAGGTAATTACATCGAATTATTTCCGGGCAAGGGTTACTGTGATAGCATTTTTCCAGCACTTTAACCCTTTAGCTGCGTTGGCATTCTCTTAACATACAGTATATCAAACTTTGTCATTAGCGAGAATATATTACTTGAATTAAGGTATTACTTTAAGAGAGTTGAAATATAGCAGATACAGTAGACGGACATGTAAAAAGAGAGAAGGAATGGGAAGAGTGACTGAGAGAGAGAGAGAGAGAGAGAGAGAGAGAGAGAGAGAGAGCAGTCACGAAACACACGCATTACAAGTCCCTTCCACTTGATGAGGGTGTGTCGTGGTGGTGGTGCTGGTTGTGGTAGTCGTTTTGGTGGTTGTGGTAATTGTGGTGGTGCTGGTTGTGGCAGTTGTTTTGGTGGTTGTGGCAGTTGTTTTGGTGGTTGTGGTAATTACGGTGGTGTTTATGGTCGTTGTGGTGGTGTTTGTGGTGTGGTAGTTGTAGCAATTATGATGGTAGATGTGGTAACGATGGTGGTAGTAATGGAGGTGGTGCTTGTGGTAGTTGTAGTTGTGGCAGTTTTCGGTGTGGTAGCGATGGTGGTAGAGATGGTGATGGTGATGGTGGTAGGTACACAGGTGGTGGTAGTGCTAGTGGTAATATCAGTATTGTAATAGTGGAACAGTTATACCCACATATGGAAATTGTGCTTTTTGTTGCCATATGCGGGTATATCTCTGCCACATTATCCCTCTGCAGTACGATGATTTATATTACTGCCGTGGTTACTCTTGCTACCTCCAAACGATTTGCTCAGTAAGGCCCTCTAGTAGTGTATAGGTAAATGAAGGTTTTATCTAACTACTTCATTTGAGAATTCTGGTCGAAGGCGAAGGAAATCGTCTGAAAATAGCAAGAATGCAAGCTTGCCAACATTCCCTAGGTAATGCAAGATGGTCTCCACACGGCTACACTACACTGACATGCGTCTGTATAAACCGTTATGATGGTTAATGAACATACAAACCGCAGAATCACAAAATTTGCATGTTTATATGACCTTACGTTTGACCTCATAAATCCCTTTAAAGTTACTTAAATGAAGAGAAGGAAAAGCTTGTATGGGACTGTTGAGCCAAGGAACAAAAAATGTGCCAAGTTTGACAGCGAATTGGTCAAGAAATAACGGAATGGCGCCAAGTTGAAAAGGCGTTTGGAAGAAAGAAGAAAGAGACAGGGGAAATGAGCAGCTTCTCACATACGTGCGTCGTAGATTTGAAGGGATTAAAAAGCTCTCAGCACAGTATTTTGAAATCAACTCATGGTAGCAGTGTAAGTGGTACTGATGGTAACTGGCAACATAATAAAGTGTTAGTGCTTTTTAGCAAATGGTAGCGATGGTAGTGATTTAATACTGTAGTTATTGTAGAGTCAGTGAAAAAGAAAATGTAGATAATACACTGGTTAATTGCGGAAACGGTAGCGATGGTAACTCTTAATAACCAAGCATTTAATGTTTTAGGTGAACTGGTTGATGTTGGAGTGTTGAAATCGTCTGTTGTTTTGAGTGGGAAGTTAGAGTTGAGTGAGAGGTTGAGAGAGAGGTCTGACTTGAGTGAGAAGTTCAGTTCCAGCAAGAGGTCAAGGAAAGAGTCCGACTTGGGTGAGAGGTTCGACTTTAGTTAGAAGTTGAGTGGGAGGTTCGATTTGGGTGAGAGGTTCGACTTGAGTTAGAAATTGAGTGGGAGGTTCGATGTGGGAGAGAGGTTGAGTTGAGTGGGTGGTGTGCTTTGAATAGATAGAGTGGGGTTGTCATGTCACTTTAGCACGTGTTTTTGTGGCCTTAGGAGTCTCTAGCATCTCTTCCGTAACTTTTTATATATTGCATGTGAATATTCCCTTGTTTCTTACTGGTATCTTTTGACTATGGACAGGTTTGACAATCACCCCCTGACATTGTGATGCCCTGCTTTCTTTACCTCTCGTTCCTCTCTTAATGACCGAGAGTAACTTGCCTTCTCATACCTTTCCCCCCCCCCACACACACAGATACACACACACACACACACACACACAGATACACACACACACAGATACACACACACACACACACACACACACACACACACACACACACACACACACACACACACACACACACACACACACACACACACACACCATCATCATCATCTTCCATTACCCAAGGGAACTGTGGGCGAAATTCAGCTCATGGATGTGGAACCGAATATTGACGTAACACATGCCGAGTGGAGAATTAAAGATTGACTGAGAGAGAGAGAGAGAGAGAGAGAGAGAGAGTGGTCTGAGGGTGAGAGTGGATTGTGGTAGGTGGGTTGGTGGAGAGAATGTGGTGGAGGCTTGATGGATAGGTGGACTGACAGGTAGATAGGTAGGAAGGTAGGCAGGTAGGCAAAGCTAGTAGGTGGACAGGTGGTGGGTGGGTAGGTAGGTAAGGTAGGTTGTAGTTAGGTTCGGAGGGATGGAGGTGGATGGGTAAATATGGTGCTGAAGAGATAGTTAGGTGGGTAGGTAGGTTGGTTGGTAGCTAGGTAGGAAGGTAAGTAGGTAGGTAGACAGGTATGTTGGTGGGTGGGTAGGTGGCTGTGTGGGTATATAGGTTGATAGGTGAGTGGGAAGGTAGATGGATGAGTAGGTAGGTAAGTGGGTAGACGGGTAGGTAGGTATGTGAATGGGAAGGTAGGTAGGTAATTTGGTATGTAGGTGGGTGGATGGGAAAGTGCGTAGGTAGGTTGGTGGATGGGTGGGTAGGTGAGCGAACGTAGGTGAGGAAGGAATGTGGCGGAGATAAGAGGGGGGTTATAAGGGAGGGGGAGGGGTGAAGGAAAGGGAGAGAGAGAGAAACAGTGAGGGGAGGGGAAGGTGATAGGAAGGGAGAAGAGGAGAGAGAGAGAGAGCATACGGATATATCTATCTTTTATATATATATATATATATATATATATATATATATATATATATATATATATATATATATATATACATACATACAGAGAGAGAGAGACTAGGGAAGTAGATAAAGAGAGAGAGGAGAGGAGAGGAGAGGAGGGAGGGGAAGGGGAGGGGGAGGGGGAGGGAAGTAAGGTGTGGTGCCCGCAGGGAGAGCAGGATTGCAGGGTGAAGGTTGAGAGGGAGGGAGGGAGGGAGACAAGAAGGTATGAAGGTGATAAGAGAAGGAGGGTGGGAGGAGAGAGGAAGGGAAGAAGAAAGAGGGTTAATGTGGAAGTAGGGAAGCAGGAAAGGAGGAAGGGAGGTGGATGAGAGCGAGGGAGGGAAAGAAGTAGGGAGGGAGGGAGGGAGAAAAGAAGGAAGGAAGAGAGGGGGTTAATGCGGAAGTAGAGAGTGAGGAAGGGAGGGAGAGTGGATGATAAGGAGGGTGAATGAAAGGGGGAGAGGAAGCAAGGAAGACAAAAAAAGTGGAGTGAGAGAGGAAGGAAGGAAGAGAGAAAGTTAATGGAGGGGGTATGGAGGGGAGGAGGAAGGAGAGAAAAAGGAAGGAAGTGGTAAGGTGAATGCGAAAGGGTGCAGGGAGGGAAGGAAGGATAGTACAGGGTAATAAGGAGATGAGAGAGAGAGAGAGGGGAGAAAAAAGGAAGGAAGGGAGGAAGAAGAAATGAACGAATTATATGAGAGAATAATAAGAAAGTAGGAGGAAGGTAGGGAAGAAAGGAAAAATAAATATGTTGTACAGGAGCAAAAAGATGAGAAGGGTGGAGAGAGACAGTGGGAGGGTGTGAAGGGAGAGAAGGAAGAGGAACGTAATAAAGAAACAAAATGAGTGATGATAAAAAGGAAAGAGAGAGGGAAAGTGAAAAGAAAGGATGTTGATGAGGAAGAGAGAATGAAAATAGATGTACAGACAAGGAGTGAAAGGAATGAGGTTAGAGAGTGGAAGAATTTATAGGACAAGAGAAGGGTGAAAGTAGGTGGAGAGAAGTAAGGAAGATTAAGGGAATGAAGAAAGGAGGAAGGAGAAGGAAGGAAGAAGACAGGGAGGAAGGGAGAGAGGGAAGGAGGTGAAGGAGAGGAATGGAGAGGGGATGAGAAAGTGAATTAGGAGAAGAGAGAGAGAGAGAGAAGGGGGAGCGAGAAGTGCCAAGGTTTGACCATTTTACAGTCCAGTCTAGTTACCCCCCCCTCTCTCTCTCTCTCTCTCTCTCTCTCTCTCTCTCTCTCTCTCACTCTCATTTAGGTGTACAAAAAAAAAAAAGGATGGAAAGTAAATGACAATGTAAATGGTGTGGTGGATTTACCTAAGTGGAAGAGGAAATCTTAAGAAAGAGAGGTGGACAGAGAGAAGGAGTATGTGGAACAGGAGCAGTGGAAGAAAAGAGGGACAGTAGGTAAAGTGGAGGGGTAGGTGGAAGGGGGTGGATGGGGAGCTGCGTGGAATGGAACAGGTGAGAGAGAGAGAGAGAGAGAGAGAGAGAGAGAGAGAGAGAGAGAGAGATGGGATATGAACAGATGGATGAAGGTGTGTGGAGAAGGCAGATAGAAATGAAAAGGTGGAAGAGTGGAAGTAAAAGAGAAGGGATACAGGTAGAGATGCATGAAAGAGAAGAGGTGCATGGACGAGTGGAGAATAAAGCTGTGTGGAAAAGGTGAAATGGTGGAAGAATGTGGATAAGACGAGGTGGAAGAGGAGGAATAGATATGTAGCAGCGTGTGGAAGAGACAAGTGGTTAGTGGGGGAAGAATGGAAGGGAAAGAAAAGGGGTGAAAAGGTATACGTGTGTGGAAGAGTAGAGGAAGGGAAGGGATAGTTTAAGGTGTGTGGAAGGGGCAGGTGGAGTGAGGTGGAAGATTGGAAGAGGAAAAAAAAGAAGGTATGAAGAGGAACAGCGGTGTGGAGGAAAAGAAGTGGAAGAGGAGATAGAAGAGAAGGGATAGACAAGTGACGGTGTGTGGAAGTTAGGTGGATTGAGGTGGAAGAGGGGAGGTGGGTGGGGCTGACTGAATCGTGGCGATGGGAGTGAAGATAGGAGCAATTATCTCTCTCTCTCTCTCTCTCTCTCTCTCTCTGTATCACACACACACACACACACACACACACACACACACACACACACACACACACACACACACACACACACACACACACACACACACACACACACACACACACACACACACACACACACACACACACACACACGCTAATCCTTTGCAACCCTAGAGTTGAGTGAAGGTAGAGTGGGATGTGGAGAGTATGTGGAGTGGGAGGTGGAGTGTATTTGATGTGCTGAGCTCAGACATGGAGAGTGAAGAATGTTTCCTTTGTGTGGAACTGAGTGGAAACTGAGGAGAGAGAGAGAGAGAGAGAGAGAGAGAGGCGAAAGGTGGTGATGGAGAGAAGATAGTGATCGAGAAGGTGAAAGGTTTGAGTGAGTGTAGAGTTGAGGAGTAGGTTGTGTGTGTGTGTGGTGTTCTGTTCATTTTGTGTTCACGAAGCGTTCACTTGATGTATTACCTAACAGAATCTGGAGCGCCCGTGTTCACTTCCTGGACCGCAACCACTTTCTCACCTCACTAAGTTACCACCGTCATCACCACCCTTACCACTGCGTCATCACCACCACCACAACTGTATCATTACCGTCATCACCATTACTGCTGTGTTATTGCAGTCCTCACCACGCTCACGAACGCATCATCATCACCTCCACTGTATCTTCACTGCCATCATTACCACCATCATCACCAATTCCGTCATCACCATCACCACCATTTATGTCATCACCATCATCACCACTACCACTGCCATCACCACCCTCATAATTTGTCATCACTATAGATAAAACACTAATCACCAATCTCCTGTTTTTACCGTCACCTCTGTCATCACCACCACTGACATCACCACTTCATCATCACCACGACATTCTTATCACCGTCCTCATTATGACCACTTTTGTCTGTACCTGTATCATCACTTATACAGTCACCATTGATTTAGACCAATATTCTTCACAAATGCGTACTTTAGTCACCATCACCTCTGCCCTTATTTTGATCTCGACATTCTCCATCATCACTCCCTTTCACCACTCTCATAGGTTACATCATCATCACTGTCACCATCACATCACCATATCATCACCATTTTTCAGTTTGTTTTCGCATCACATTTATTTATATCCTCATCACCGTTCCTCTGTATCACTTATCATCACCATCATCATCATCATCCCTCGTCACCACCACCATCACTTCTCCCTCACCACTAATAAGGTCAGTCATCACTACTGCCACCACCATCAATAATCCATTTCCCATTTTCACTTTCCTATTCCTTTACCATCATCACCATACCCCTCATTTCCATCCTAATCATCACCATAACCCTCACCACCATCTTCATCACCGTTTCTTACACTCACTTTCCCAGCTCTATTCTCTCTCTCTCTCTCTCTCTCTCTCTCTCTCTCTCTCTCTCTCTCTCTCTCTCTCTCTCTCTCTCTCTCTCTCATAACTCGTTCGTTCAAAGTGCCTCGGGCGTTTCAGAATGGGGGTAATATGTCATCCCATTTGCTTAACTAGGAGAGAGAGAGAGAGAGAGAGAGAGAGAGAGAGAGAGAGAGAGAGAGAGAGAGAGCCTTCGTCCTTGTCACATCCAGCCTTGAGCCTTTTGTTTCTCTTGCTCTGGTTTAGTATTTCGCTTTTCTCATTTCGTGGCCTGTGTCTGTGTCTCTCTTTCTGTTCATTTTCTTTTTCTTTTGATTCTTTTTCGGTTTTCATTTTAATCTTCCTTTTCTTTGTTTCTTGTTCTTGGTTTTTCTGTCCTGTATCTTTTCCTTTCCTTTTCCCGGTTCTCTTCCTTTTCGCTTATTTATTAATTTATTTATTTATTTTATTTATTGTGGTTGATATATCACTTTCTACAACACCCAGCTTACCAGGGGCCGGGTTGCTTTGAGGTCGAGTTTATGGGAAGCGAAGAGTTGGAGAGGGAGAGGTGAGGTTGAATACAAGAGGTCGAGCTGATATGGAGGTGAAAGTACCTCAAGGTCGATTACGGAGGACGAATCTGGCAGAGGGAGAGTAATTGAGGTTGAATATATTATGGAGTCGAGTTAGTGTTATAAAGTACCACAAGGTCGAATGAGTAAGAAATCAAAATTAGGGGAGGAAGAATTGAGGTTGAATATTTCTTCGCGTCGAGTTGGTATAAGGTTGAATAGGGCTGAAAGAACCAAGAGGTCGAGTGTGGAAGAGGTCGAGTGTACATGAGGAAGAACTGAGAGGGAATACATCTTGAGGTCGGGTGAATATGACGTTGAATGTACCACAAGGTCGAATTAGTTTAACCTCAGGAAGAATATTGAGGTTGTATACGTCTTCATTAATGTACAAACTCGAGTATTGAAGAGGTGATAGTGGGACAGGATCTCTTCGGTACGGTCACCTCTTACCAGTTTATCTATGCTTCCTCCAGACGATTTTCCTCATCTTATGGCGATGGAGGGGTTAGTGAAGTCTGTACCTAAATCATCTGGTTCGAAAAAGTCCCTCCACAGCTGAATAAAATCGTCTGGAGGCAGCAGGAATTTAGTGGCAAAGCGCATGGGATAAAATAGCAATGGTTAGACGATTTTATGGCTAGTGAACTGAATGTGATTGCTTTCATTGTGATCCCTGATTCTTATTTTGTGTTTTTCTCGTTGCGTTTCTCTTTCCTGATTTCTTTTTCTCCCTATGTTAAGCTATTGCATACTCTTGTTTTCTTTACTCATCTCCTTTTTTTCTGTCTGTTACACTTACTCGCGCGCGCGCACACACGCACGCACACACGCACGCACGCACGCACGCGCACGCACGCACGCACGCACGCACGCGCACGCACGCACGCACGCACGCGCACGCACGCGCACGCACGCACGCACGCACGCACGCACGCACGCACGCACGCACACACACACACACACACACACACACACACACACACACACACACACACACACACACACACACACACACACACACACACACACACACACACACACACACACACACACACACACACACACACACACACACAAAATCACTCAGGAATTCACCAACAGGCCCTGCATATAACTAACTGAAGGCGAGGGGAGGAGGAGGGGAGATGAGTGAGGAGGGGAGGGGAGGGGAGGGGAGGGCGAGAAGGAGGATGGGGGTAGGAGGGAGGGAAATGAGTGAGGAGGAGGAGATGATGTTGATGATGAGGATGAGGAGGATGAAGATTAAGAAGAAAAAAGGAGGAGGAGGAGGAGTGAAGGTGAGGAGGGGAGGGGATGTGATAGGGCTTGTGGAATGGGATGGGGAAACGAAGGATAGGAAGCAAGAGGAGGAATGCGGAGGGGAAGAAAATATGCGGGAGAGGGAAGAGCAAGGGAGATAAGAGACGGGGGAGGGGGGAAAGAAGAGAAGAGAATTGGAGGAAGGATGTGAAGGAGGGAGGGAAGATTGGTGAAATGGGAGAGTAGAAGATGTGGAAGGGGAAAGAGAGAAGCAGAGAGTAACACAAGGGATGTGAGGAGGGAAGGGGTGATATAAAAAGGGGGAGGGGAAATGAGGAAGGAGAAGGAGAGGTAATGGAGGTGTGTGGACATAGGTAAGAAAAGGGAAGGAAGGGCAGAGGAGGAGAAGGGATTCGAAGAGGGAGAGGAGTAAGCGAAGAAAAAGAGGACGATAGGGAGAAAATAAGTGATGGGATGTGAGAGGAGGGGAAGGGGAGGGGAGGGGGAGAGGGGAGTGAGAAGGGAGAGGGGTCAACCTTGAGTGTACTCCCCACGAAGTATAATGGGTAAGCTTCATTCAACTTAACGATAGAGAATGTTCAGAATAGCGATGAGTACAGTATATGTTTTTTGCTGGCGTCTACTTTCATCCGATTCTAGGTTTTATCTCAAAGGTTAGGAACAGCAGAGGAATTTTTTTTTTGTTCTCCTCCACATCCTCCTCCTCCTCCTCCTCCTCATAATAATAATAATAATAATAATAATAATAGTAATAATGATAAGGCAATTTTGATCCTAAAAGTTTGTAACATGAGAACATTAAGTATGGAGAATTATGGATCGCCCTTAACAGATTGCCAAGTGAAGTGGGTCACACATCCATTCACTCATCGTTCAACCCGTCAGAGTTCTCGGCTTCACACACACACACACACACACACACACACACACACACACACACACACACACACACACACACACACACACACACACACACACACACACACACACACACACACACACACACACACACACACACACACACACACACACACACACAGAATCCGATTAGAAAAAAATGCACTCTCAAATCCTCTGGGGTGTGATGAAGCAGGCCAACCAAAATAAATAGTTAGGAGTGAAGAGAATTAGAGCACCAGGAAGAAATACACATGTTTGTTGGCTTGGGATAGAATAGACCAACAACCCATAGGCGGGAGTGGAGAAAGTCCGGATCATACCGTAGTCCCACCATGTCCTTATCAACAGCGACATTGAAAGGACCAGCGGATGGGTTGCATTTTGCGTTCGTGTATTTTTTGTATCTGTAAATATCTTCATCTTATGTATGTATGTATCTGTGTATGAATCTATGTATGTATGTATGTATTCATCGTGTAGCTGTTTCTCTACATATTTCCGTATATATATCTATTAACCAGTCTGTGTGAAGCTCCGTCTATCTATCAGCCTTCCTTTTGTCTTTCTTCCCACCGGCCTACCTACCTGCTAACCTCCTCACCCATCTTTGTCTGTCTGTTTATTTTTGTGTGCGTGTGTTGATGTGTGCTTATATGTATACCCGTTAGTAAAGAAATTTCTAGGTAAATAAAACGCTTGCCTGTATGTTTGCTGAAGTGTTAATATACCAGGTGTGTGTGTGTGTGTGTGTGTGTGTGTGTGTGTGTGTGTGTGTGTGTGTGTGTGTGTGTGTAAGTTAATTATCATGTGTACCTTAACTAGAAAGTGTACTTGAACTTTTCTTCGCCAGATGTGAGTCTGTGTGCCAGTGTGCGTTTTAGCAGTGTGTGTGTGTGTGTGTGTGTGTGTGTGTGTGTGTGTGTGTGTGTGTGTGTGTAAGAGTCTGTATATAGGTGGGTGTGCGTGTTGGCGTTATCCAAATGTGCTTGTGTGCACATAAAAGAGTACCGGTATATTTACACGCATGTGTGTGTATGGAAGAGTATGTTAATGTGTATGAATGAGTGTATAGAGAGGAGTGTGTTTGGAAGAATGTATGTATGAGTGCCTGTGGAAATGTGTGCAGGGGTGAGTATGTAAGGGTGCGTGTGTAAGAGTGCCTGTAGACGAGTGTGTTGAATAGTGCATATGGAAGAGTGCGATAGACTCTTAGAGTGGGTATGGGAGAGAGCGTAGAGTACGTATGGGAGAGTGTGTAAAAGTGCATATGGGAGAGTGCGTAAGAGTACGTATGGGAGAGTGCATAAGAGTAGGCTACGTTTGGTGTAAAGACCATGAAAGTATATAATATGTAAAAGTGGGTATGGGAGAGTGCTTAGGGGAAAATGCGTAAGAGTGCGTATGGGAGAGTTCATATGGGAAATGCGTAAGACTGTGTATGGAAGAGTGCGTATGGAATGTGCGTATGGGAGAGTGCTTGTGTGTGCGTGCTTATGGAGGAGCGTTTGTAGAAGAGTGCGTGAGTAAGACTGCCTTTAGAGGAGAGCAAATGGAAGAATGCGTGAGGTGGCCTACTCCATAATTAGTTAATGAGGTCCATTGGACGCATGTGCAGAGAAAACACAATTCCTAGTTCAGTCAAGGCGTTTGTAACCCTTCAGTCAGAGGAGGCTGTGTGTGTGTGTGTGTGTGTGTGTGTGTGTGTGTGTGTGATATCATCGTAGTGAAGGGCTAATGAGTGATGCGACGAATGGCAGTTGATGGAAATTAAAAAAACTCAGTATAACAATCGAAGCTTTTTATTAGGTTTCAGAATTCGTAGTAAGCCGAGAGTAACTTTTTTTTTTTTCCTCCAAATTTCCTTCTATTAAGTAAAAACATCCGGGTCCAAACTCCAGTCACTGATCGGTCTAGTTATTATAGGGAAAATGTATACCCCGTGTGGTACTATAAATATAAGGTAAACTGGCTACTTACAGGTTTAAATCACCTCAAATGCCCACTTCCACGGCACTACTTTCGTCCGCGGAAGGTCACTCGCCACTTTTAACCGCTGTGCTACCATCGCTTTTATTTTTAGTTTGTTCTTGCAGGTGGAGTACTCAGTTGATTTGTGTTTAGTTTAAGAGATTTTTCGAGTGGTTAATGTGTGTGTGTGTGTGTGTGTGTGTGTGTGTGTGTGTGCGTCTAATATAGGCGTTATTTTCTGGGGGGGTCCATCTAAGCTTCTCTGAATCATGCCCTAGAAGGCAGCAAGGTTTGGTTATTGCATATTTAGGTGTCATTCTCCTTATTTGACACCAGGAACTTCTTGTGTGTCAGAGAGTGTTGTCGAAGGATGTTTATTATACCTTGACTGCATCGTATATATTATCGAGATGGTTGTTTTAGTTCTACCAATACGGATGTTTACGAGTATACCATTCAGCACATGATATAATACTGCATTTTTGTTGTTGCTACCTCTAGACGATTTTCCTCAGTTAAGGGTCTCATATAGTGAAGGGGTTGAATAAGACTATGGCCGGTATTCTCGTAGGTTAAGGAGGCTCCCTAGCACTTGTTCCTAAGCGATTTATTTTCCCAGCTACTCACTGATATTCTTTTTCTTGCCTCGTATCTTTTTAACGTCGACATACATCGCATTAATAACACACAGGAACATATGAACGCAGCAGCTACAGAAATAAACCGGTAAGGAAGAGGTGTTAATAAGCTTACTAACCCTCCCATATCCAGTCTCTCAAGTTCGAAAATTGTGTGCTAAACTGAGTAATGGCGTAGGGAGATAGCAAGGGAAAATGCGTCATCGGAGTGAAGAAGTTAACTGTCTCATGGCCGGAATAAATACCTCTCCCAGTTAACGCCAGACGATTTTATTCAGCTGAGAGGGAGTCATAGGAGCCCGAGTGTTAGAAATTAGGTTAACATGAAGGACGCAAGTGGAGAGGTGGATGATAACGTGAAGGTGAATGTGTGTGTGTGTGTGTGTGTGTGTGTGTGTGTGTGTGTGTATGTGTGTGGTGTGAATTGGGAGCAGGGCAGTGAAATGGCGGGGGACAGGGTGACGTGGAGGCGATTTGTTTGTGGCCACCCCATATAAGGGATTAAGGCGTCTGGCAATAGATAGATAGATAGATAGAACTTCTACCCTGGCACTGCTCCACCCTGCCATCACGACCTGAATATATGGCGCTGACTCCACTGATCCACATTACGAAGCCAGGCAACAACGACACCTCCCTTGGCCCTGGCTGTGTGATGAATCCTTTGCCTGTTGATATCGGCTCGCGTCACTCAGGGCTCCTATGGCTCCCTCTCAGCTGAATAAAATCGTCTGCCGAAGGGGATTGGTGACAGGATGAACGCTCTCAGGCTCCCGTGCTCACTCGGAAATGAATAAAATCGCCTGGTATCACTTTGAATAGAGTGCTAGAGTTTCCCCGAGAATGATAGGGGGTTATTGAGCATTGGCGCGAGTTTTGATTTGTGAATGGCCCTCGTGGTGGTGTGCCGAGAAAGTCCCAAATCCACGGTCATGTGCCAGCCACAGTTCATCATCTTCATTATCATCATTATCACCACCACCACCACCACCACCACCACCCTTTTTTCTTACCTAAGAATGGAGTGAGTCTTGCGCATGCTAATTTCTCCTGCTTAGTCTTCCCCTCCATCACTGGTGTATCTACAGACTATAAATGAGAGAGTCAGGTGTTGGTCATGAAAATGGTAAACATGTAGAATGACTCATACTTGCATCCTGGATTACCATTTAAGTTGCCTTGTGCGTTGCAGTATGAATGAAATATTGTCAGATCTCAATAGTTCGTCTTGTGTGTGTGTGTGTGTGTGTGTTCATCCTTGCACTGGTCTCTTTTTATATGGTGGAATATTGATAAGTTTTCTAGTATGAGGCGGTCTTAGCTTGCGCTCTACAGTTCAGTATCGGCTGGAGGATTTTCTTACCTGTAGAGAAACACCACGGGTCCTGGTGAGAGTAATAAGGTAATGTCTGTTCTTGTTTACCTTTTCCCCTTCTCTCTTATCCTTATTTTGCGACTTTTCTCTCGTTCTGTCAGTGTTTGCATTTTCTCTCCCTCTTCTCTGTTCCTCTTTTGCCCTCTGTCCCTCCTGTTACCTTTACTTTCTGTCTCCCTCCTCTCTGTTCCTTCCTCTGCTCCCTACCCATCCTTCACACAGTCCGTGCCCTGAAAGTCTGTGGCACGTAAGAACCATGTCATGCACTTCCGAGTCCGTCTAAAAGATAGCTATTTGGTCTTTTCTGCGCAGCGTTTCCTGAAAGATACAGATTGAGTCTCGCTGTGTGGCACGCGAAGTTCGGATTCCTAGGGGTACGTCTGACCGCGTACCGTTTACCTGTACGAGTACCCGGGTGTGGTACGGTGGGGAAAGTGCAGTGGTGTGTGTGTGTGTGTGTGTGTGTGTGTGTGTGTGTGTGTGTGTGTATTCTAATTGACATAGGAGACCTCAATGCACATCTTCCCCAGCGACTATTGTTTTTATATTACACCTGATATTTTCTATTTAATGTCAACATAGTTTGCATCAGTGACACAGAAGAGGAAATTAACCCGTACCAAGCAAAATAAATCACTAAGGCCAAGGTGTTACGAAATTTTATCCAGCGAAAGTATACCCATGAGATGCACGCTCGACAGGACGGTGGTATGTGCTGACAAGTAGTGAAATATATTGCTGTGAGGGAATCGTGGGCATAAAGGAGTGAAAGCTGACCTGTGTGCATGCCCGTCCCTTTGTGTGTCTGTCCATATGTCAGTTGTGTCGCCCATCCATCCATCCTGTTTCCATTACCATACTGAAGCACACATACTGGCATTTAGTGTTAGTATAAACCTCGATTCCCAAGCAGTTTATATTTTTGGGGTATGTAAGGAGATCCTACTTTATGGCTAGAGATCCCTTTTGAGACTACAGGATCAACTCCGGGATAATTCTGTACCAAACTCCACGGTCCCACTAACACCTGTTTCACTGTTTTTCAGACGCCCACTCCACGCCACCAAAGAAGCGATCCGTAACTGTAACCTTACCCGTAACAATTAAAAAAATTGTCCATTAGAAGACCATACCTTCTTCTCGGAGGGAGGGTGATAGCCGAACCTTAATTTCATACCTGCAGATTATGAATGAGGAAGAAGTGTGTGCAGTGATTGTGGTGTATGTGAAAAACGAGTGAGCAGATCTCCAAATTCTGTACTCTGAGATAATTCTATAAGTTAGATGAAACCCCCCTTGAATATCGTTGTCAAATTGTCAGTATGTTTTTCCCGAAGAACGCGGCTATTTCTCAGGTACTGATTCCGTAGGCAAAGATACTGTTCGTAACGAAATAGAGCATGTATTGAAAAGCTATATATTTACGTAGGAGAATATTAGGATGTATATACACACGACCAAGCTGGATCAGAGGATAAAATGTTGCGGGTGTTGTGGATGGCAGTGAGGGGCCTACCAGCGTACCTGCTCTGACCACCTCATTTGGCCCACAGGTAACACAACACCTTACCTGTCGCGCCGCCGCCAGTCTCACCTGTGATGAAATTTGCTAGGCCTCCTTTACATGGTTTTGCTGGGCACTACTTGGCATTGGTATTTTTTTTTTTTCCTCATTTTTTTTTTTTTTTTTTTGTGTGTTTGTGTTCGTTTTCGTTTTGTAGTTTTTTAAGTTGTACTTTGCACACGTACACGCATTAACTCACACACACACACACACACACACACACACACACACACACACACACACACACACACACACACACACACACACACACACACACACACACACACACACACACACACACACACACACACACACACACACACACACACACACACACACACACACACAACCTGACCGTGAATTACCGGAATGGAGCTTAGCAAAACAAGATAGAATGTGAAAAGGAAGTTTAATGAAGGAAAGTGATATTCAAGTGAAAAAAAGATAGTTTGATATAAGTTTGAATATATTGTAATGCTAAAGCGCGTCCATTGAGTACACAAAATTCCTAAGTAGTGTATGACAGTACAAAAAACAAAGAATCGCCCAGAAAATTAGTGAAATGTTTAAACAGTTTCAGTGATAGGATTTTCCGATGACAGTTTTTTCGTTATTTTTTATATCAGTGTTAAGGCCTTTCTCTCTTTCTTTTTCGCCTACTTTCTTATTATTGTGTTAGTGATCCCTGAAGGAAAAGTATTCTCTCTCTCTCTCTCTCTCTCTCTCTCTCTCTCTCTCTCTCTCTCTCTCTCAGAATCCCCACATAAACCAAGGCGATATTGGATCATGTACCCCCCCATTTTTCTTTTTTTTCATGTTTTTTCCACTTTTTGTTTTTCATTCATCATTGCAGGCCTGATTAGTGTCCTCTCCTCCTGCTTTTCCAGCATTTTTTTTTCTTCATAATTTTTGCCTTTTTTTTAACAATTGAGTCCCTTCAGGTCCAGGACGCAATAAATTTAACCTTTGCTTCCTACATTTTCTTTTTGTCTCTCTCATTGTAGGGATAACTCTCCTAAATTGCACCTACCCCCTGACGATTTTATGCAGAGTGAGTCCTAGGAATTTGAGTGTTATTTTTGTGTGTCTCTATTTCCAGGTTGGTACGAGGTGTTGATCGGTATCTTACACGGCGTTGAAATTCCCTCACGCAAGCACACACTCCGCGGTTAGTCTCAAGTCCTTGCACGTTCATCAGTTCATTGTGTTTGATGGCAGGGGAGAGAGAGAGAGAGAGTGTTTTATAATAAGTTGTCAGTTTTTTCTTTACTATTTTTTTTTATCTCGTATCTCTCTGTCCATGGTGGTGGCGATGGTGGTGGTGGTGATGGTGGTGGTAATAATGACGTTTAATGAAGATGATGATGATGACGACACTGTGATGGCATGATGAGTGTGATGAAAAGAGCATCCTTCATTCCCAGGCCATTTATCATTTAGTTCCTTCATCCGCCAGACGAATTTATTCATCAGTTTTATTCAATCCTCGTACTGAAGAGGTTTACTACAGCTGTATCTAAGCCCTCCAGCTCGAAAACCCCTCCTTAAGCTGAGAAAAATCGTCTGTAAGTGGCAAGAGCAAAGTCTGTCAAGTAGGTGATTTTGATTGAAGGGCTTGATTAGGAGAGATGAGCCTTGTAATTGCCAGTTGTCACACGTGGTAATCCCCCCCCCCCTTTGTGGTTATGTGGGTCGCGTTCTCTCTCTCTCTCTCTCTCTCTCTCTCTCTCTCTCTCCTCCTCCTCCTTCTCCTCCTCCTCCTCCTCCTCCTCCTCCTCCTCCTCCTCCTCCTCCCTCTTCTTCATGAGTATATTTATAAAGGTATTATTATTGTTAAGAGAAAATGATAATAAAGTTTTTTTTTTCCTTTTGACCGTAAGAAATTGAACGATACTGCACAGCACAAATCTAGTGCTCATGTAGCGTGTTAAGTTATTAGAGAGAGAGAGAGAGAGAGAGAGAGATGGAGATGCATTACGCTGAGTCACTCTCCTCCCCTTCTCTTCCCGTAACCCTCACTTCGCCACGCTTTCTAGTGTTGGAGGGGGAGGGGAGAGAGAGAGAGGGGAGGGGGGAGAGAGGGGAGAGGGAGAGAGAGAGAGAGGGGGGAGGGGGGAGAGATAGGGGGTGAGGTGGAGGGTAGGCACCTGTTGCAGTTATAAGTATTTTTACCCTCCTAGTACAACTGGGTCTTTAATCCTGTCCTCCTACTTACCACTTAGAAATATATCTTGGTTAGGCTTTTCGTAGTGAAGGGGTTTGAAGTAATCTGTAATACCACAGTACTAATAATATTTTCTAATTCTCTCTAACAGCTTGGAATTTAGTGACCGGTAATGGGGACGGAATTAGAAGCGTGTCCGCCAACCAATATACTAAATAAAGTTATGATGCGGTGGTGAGAATATCTTGGGTAAAGCACGTCACACTAAGGAGTCTAAGGCACGTATATTTTGCAGGTGTTAAATAAAACCTAAATTATTACCCGTGACACCTGAGACTTGAAATCCATAGTTGTTCAGTCTTATCGTCGTTAATACATACCTCATTCAAAGCTTATGTCATGTTAAGCGTTTTTGGATATTTTGATTCGATATTGTTACTGTACGTGAGATTGAAGATGAAATTAAGTGTTGGTGGCGTTGAAGGTGACTGTTGTAGGTTTTGTGGTAATAAGTCAGGTTTTTATGGGATGTGGTTTGTTTTTTTTTTTTTTTATTATATGTGATAGGCTATTTGGTCTTCTTCGTTATCATTATCATCATTATCATCAGTATTATCATCACCATCTGCATCATCATTATTATCACTATCTTTATCATTATTTTTATTGTTATCTCAAGACTTTCATCTTCACTATCATCGTCATCATCATCTTCATTATTAGTAGTAGTACTAGTATAGTAGTAGTAGTAGTAGCAGCAATAGTAGTAGTAATAGTACTAGTAGCAGCAGTGGTAGTATCACCATTTTCATCATTATTTTCACGACACTCTTAAATTTTTCATCTTCACTATCATCTTCATTATCATCACCATTTTCGTCATTATCATCATCACCATCTTCGTCATAATTATTTTCACGACTGTCTCAAAAATTTCTTCTTCACTATCGTCATCATCTGCATCATTATTATTATCACCATCTGCATCATCATTATTTTCACGATTGTCTAAATAATTTCTTCTTCACTATCATCAGCATCATTTTCATCATCATGGAATATGTTATGTTAGTAAATCACAGGAGCTTGTGGTCAGAAAGTGTAAGCTCTATAAATTATAAGTGAAAATAGAGCTTCATTGTTTCTCGGTGCAGTAGAGAAAAGATTAATCCTGTTTTTGGAACAGCATGTCAAAGTTCAATTCGTATCGTCATTATCTTGCTCACTCTTTCTTAATATTGCTCACTCGTGCTCGATACTCTGATCCACTGGGCGAAAGGCCTTCGAAACGGTATTTTGCGTGTAGTTGCTTTAATAACGTTGTATTATTATCTCCTGTTGTCACTCAATAACCCCTTCAGTGCAATGTAGTTTTTTTTTTTTTTTTTTTTTTGGGGGGGGGGTCTCCATATGAAGCACAGGAAGGTTTTTACACGTCTTCCTCGGCAGTACCGGTAATTCTTTGTGTGTGGCACTTTACTACTTTCAACCTCTCGTGACTCGGTGTCAGATGAATAAAATCGTCTGGTGATAGCTAGAATATAATACTAGTGTTGTCCCTACCATGAGAGGGTCAAAGGTACTGTACTTTGTTCGTCTTAACCTGGCCCAGGTTTTCATCCCTTTTCTAGCTTATTTCACGTACCATCAGTAGCACAAAAAGACTATATTGTGGCTCTTCGTCGCTTCTTTGGGACTTAGTGATCAGCACCATACTCAGACGTTAAACATTTGCGATAACTGAACATTCAAGATGGCGAGATGGTGATTTTAGGCAAAGTTAATGTGAGCAGAATATAGTTTTAACAGTCTCAGACCTGACTTACTCTCACTCGCATATAATCATTTGGTGTTGGCTGAAATATAATATTGTTGTCTCGATCATCACAGGATTCGAGTTCTCTTGTGTGATGTTTATTCAGAGTATAAGGTAGGTATGAGAGATTACCGTGCTGTATTTACGAGCGAGCGAGCAAGCGAGCGTGATGTTTACGTTCAGCTGAAAAATAAGCCGCCCGACACAACACTACTTGATCGTGGTGGTTTTCAGAGGCTAATAACTTTTCTACTATGTGAAATAGAGAAGAGATTCTTTCAGCAGGTAGTAGATACATTCAGTATGTTTTGTTTTAAGCTATATATTTGCTCCCGAGACCAAACAAAACCCTTGGAAACCCAGCTTTCCAAGGGAATGTCCTGAGGGCTTCAATTTATATACTCCACTGTGAAATCGAATGAAAAAAGATTTCCTGTTGTAATATTGCGTTTTCGTGCATGAATTCCAACAATTACAGTAGATATCGGATATTATGCTCATAATTTTACATGAACGTTTTTCTTTTGTTTACGGGGTGCAATCGGCAAGGGTAATTTGCCCCATTTCTGGGTTTTATCATTTGATCAATAGCCAAACGTTTACCGACGAAGTTCGTTGACGCGGCAAATCGAGAGCAGAGAACTGAACATTGTGCGTGTGATAAATGCAACGGCGCCTCACTATGTGCACATCCAGAGAGAAAACGTCAGAAAGTAAATATTTCAGCTCTATTATTTTTCTGCTATTGTTCAGCCACCTCATCAGAAATGCTGAAAACACTAAGATGAAATTATGTTGATAGGCATATGTACGCTCCCTACGTGTCAACAAGTGGGTTGGTGGAGGGTTAGTGCCCCTCTCCGTAAAACAAATAACTCAGAGTCAAATGGCCACCCCATACGGGATTATGGCGTCTGGCAATAGATAGATAGATAGACAGGCATATGTACAGACGCTCGCTCGCACGTCACGCTCTCACAGAGCTTACTTTACTGGTATGTAAAATTGGTGCTAGGTGGGGGCACCCACCATCTACTTATTTCATGTAGTGGTAACTTCAAGTAATTACACTGAGTGACAAGCGAAGTGCTTCCCGTAACCCAGGAAACCATTTTGCTACGCTTTGTGGTGACTGTATAACTAGATGGACCCCTGGTGGTCTAGTGGGTTAAAGCGCATGAAATCGGTTATGTCCCCTAACGGATTACAGTCGAAGGCGACTGGTCACTCCTGATTTAAATATTGGGCTAAGTATTCAAGCCTCGACCCCTACACTTATGGTGTGACATAAAAGATTAGATAAGTAGATAGATAAATAAGTTGATATATATGCAAAATTAATTACCAGGAAGGTCTAAAGAGCCTTCTGTACTGATGAAAATGGTTCTATATCTGTGTCGCTCTCAAGTATAGTGAGAGTAATGATGTCAAGGTGGAAGAGTTTTATTGACTGTTTTTGAGTGTGTCAAAATTATCATATCATCTACGTCGAGTTATGTAAAGGATGTGACTTTAGGCTGAAATGTCCGTCACAGCTGAGGTTCAGACCCAGACACATAGCACACAGCACACACAAACACACACAACAGTTGCAGCCTGACTAGACATTTTTTGATACAGCTGTTTCGACTTAACAAGGACCGACCCAAAGCTGTCATAGCCTCTTCGTTCAAAAAACACATTTTTAATATGTGTTTATATTCCTTCCATTTTAACAATTCTCGGCACTGTAATCAAGACACACTGAGGTATCATTATATTTTCTCCACAGTCCTCAGAGCCGAAATAAATTAGAGACTAGAAAAAGACAGGGAATAAAATTAATAAGCATAATATGAAAGAACAATAGGAAAACTCTCTCTTTTTATCTTGAAGTGGGGAGGAGGGCGAAGGTGAGATCAGCGGTGGATATCTAGTGAGGTCAGCTGGTCCGTCACAGTCCAGGTACCAGGGACAGTGATGGGTCAAGGGTCCCGGTCAGGGTCGCAGGACTGGTGTATGAAGGTTGGGGGTCACGTCAGGTCAGGCTGAGTTAGTTTATGCTTGGTTAGGTTTAGTGTTAGGTTATGCTGTGCTATTTAAAGGTGGGTTTATGTTATCATAATGTTATGTGATCGTTGTATGTCACGTCGGGCTGGGTTTAGTTACTGTAGATGAAGTCAGGGCTGGATGACGGCTGGTGCATGACGGGCCGCTGGTGGGGGTGGGGGGGGGTTGAGGTCATGGGTCAGTGGATCATGGGAGCATTTTGGTGGCAGAGTTATTGAGATGATTGTGGCGGAGAAATTGCTTGCGTGGAAAACTGCACACATGCACATAAAAAGATAATGCAGACAGACACATATACAGGCACACAGGCATATGCAGTGCACAAAAAACATACTTATAGGCACATCTACTGTAGGTCCATATACAGACACATATACAGGCACAGAGGCGCCCATGCATACACACATACATCAGCATACAGGCACAGTTACATAAACTTACAGATGTGTACGCAGGCACTCATATATGCGGGCACATATACAGAAACATTTTCAGACACTATGTATGTATACATATATGTATACATACATATGCATATGCTTACATGTCCACATAAACAAATTTAGGCTCACATATATACATTGCATATACAAGTACATTCTTACTCAGCACATGCAGACACATTCATATTCTCACACACGCTCATACACATACTCATACGTTTGTGCCCTGACACACGAGCGAGCCAGAGTTATACTCCATTCATTCTGAAATGCCACATCACATACTATACATTGTTCATTCACCATAACCAACACCAGGTTATCGACCTGTTACTGCTTATTTCATGTAATTCAGTGGCAGAAAGACCAATCAGTGGCTCAACATCCTTTCCATCGCACTTCTTCGTGACTAACCTCATATCCTAGTGTTAATCTATTGTTCCAACTCGATATTCAAGATGGAGAGACGGCAATTTTAGTCGGGGTTAGAGTAACAAGAGTATAGCTTCCCTACTTCTGTTTCTTTCACACACACACACACACACACACACACACACACACACACACACACACACACACACACACACACACACACACACACACACACACACACACACACACACACACACACACACACACACACACACACACACACACACACACACACACACACACACACACACACACACACACACACACACACACACACACACACACACACACACACACACACACACACACACACACACACACACACACACACACACACACACACACACACACACACACACACACACACACACACACACACACACACACACACACACACACACACACACACACACACACACACACACACACACACACACACACACACACACACACACACACACACACACACACACACACACACACACACACACACACACACACACACACACACACACACACACACACACACACACACACACACACACACACACACACACACACACACACACACACACACACACACACACACACACACACACACACACACACACACACACACACACACACACACACACACACACACACACACACACACACACACACTCTTCCATAACCTCGAAACCATTATCATCATTGCTCTTCTTCATACTGTATACACACCCCCAGGCAGAGCTAAATGGGATGATGGGGACGGAAGAACACACACACACACACACACACACACACACACACACACACACACACACACACACACACACCATTTAATGAAGGACGTATGAGAGAGAGAGAGAGAGAGAGATTAACCAGACACCTCCTACCTTCGTGAAACAGGATAGGAAAAAATAGAGAAAATATAACTCGCCCTGTAAGTACGCTGACCTTTCCAATTCTTTCCTATCTTCCATTTTTTCCCTTCCTTCCTTCCTTCCTCTCTGTCTTCTCCCTTTTCCTTCTTTTTTCGTCTCCTTTCATCTTTTTTCTTCCTCAGCCTTCCTCTTCCTCACCTTCTCCTTTCATTTTCTAGTCTGCTCATCTACCCTTTTCTGTTTTCCTCTTTGTCTTCTTCATGTATATAGTATTTTTCCTTCCTCTTCCTCCTCCTCCTCCTCCTCCTCCCCCTCCTCCTCCTCCCCCTCCTCCTCCTCCTCCTCCCCCTCCTCCTCCTCCTCCTCCTCCGTGACCCTGACCACCCCTTTCCGTGGCAAACGTGAGATACCTCGCAGCAAAAATTACAACACATATAATTACCAAAGTAGACGAGTTTCCCCCCCTCTCACTTTCTCTCACCCCTGCCCCACCCACTCTTTCATTCTCTCTCTCTCTCTCTCTCTCTCTCTCTCTCTCTCTCTCTCTCGTATTTTTCTCAGTCTAGTTTCTTTCATTTTTCCTGCAATTTTTTCATCTTATTTTTTTCTTCGATCCACTCATCCATTCTCTCTCTCTCTCTCTCTCTCTCTCTCTCAATCCAATTTGTAAGTATAAAGCGATAAACAGGGAGGGGGAGATGTGGGAGAGGGGGGAGGAGAAGCCAGAGGAGGGGAGAGGGAAGAGTAAAGGGATTCAAAAGGGGAGGATTTAGGACGGGGAGGTTAGGCCGTTATGAGAGAGAGAGAGAGAGAGAGAAAGTGACCATTCCTCTGGCTTCACAACGAAAAAAAAAAAAAAGAATATCAGCTTAACCCAAACAATGGCATTACCTCTATACTGTGGCTTAAATAAGGGGGTGTACGTTTCCTTCTATTCTTACTACACTCTATCCACATCAACTTGGCCTAAAATTACCGTCTCTGAAATGCTGAGTTGTATTGGTAGATTACAATTATACTCGGTCCTCTCCATCTTGAATTTTGAGCTAGAGATTGACCCGAGAATTTGATGCGAGTCACGAAGAAGTGCTGTGGATATGATAAACAGACCTTTCCGCTGTTAACCTCTTCAGTCCGTGTTTTGTTGATTTATTCTTGTTAGCTCCAGACGATTTTTTTCAGCCTTAGTGAGACTTCGTGTGGTGGAGGGGTAAACGAAGGCTTTATTTAACATCTCCAGTTCGGAAAAAAATAAAAAGAAATAAAAGGTCTCCAAG
>NC_137003.1:39896146-39906146 GCF_032717465.1 Coenobita brevimanus | reverse complement strand
TTGTGTGCAGATGATACTGTGTTGTTGAGTGAAGACGAAGGGGAGCTGCAAGGCTTGGTGGATGAGTTTGGGAGAGAGTGTAAGAAACGAAATCTAAAGGTGAATGTAGGGAAGAGTAAAGTAATGGTCTTTGAGAGAAGTGAAGTCAGTGAATGTACAGCGAGGTTGGATGGTGAGGAATTGGAAAATGTGAGTACGTTTAAGTACTTGGATAGTGTGATGAGTAAGGATGGACGTTTGGAAGGTGAAGTGCATGAAAAGGTACAGCAGGGAAGAAAAATTGCTGGTTCTTTGAAAGCAGTGATAAGAAACAGGGAAGTGAGCATGGAAGTGAAAAAGTTACTACATGACAGTATTGTGATACCAACTCTAACGTATGGAAGTGAAGCATGGACGTTGTTGGAAGGACACAAGTCAAGAGTGAGAGCAATGGAAATGAGTTATTTAGGATGAGCCTGTGGAGTCACATGGAGAGACTGGCTGACGATTGAAGATATAAAGGAGCGTTGTGGTGTGGATGTGGATATGATAGGAAGCGTTATGAGGAACACACTGAGGTGGCTTGGCCATGTGGAGAGGATGGAGGGTGAAAGACTGACGAAGAGAGTGTATGTGAGTGAGGTGGAGGGGGGAAGAGGGAGGGGGAGGCCGAGGATGAGATGGAGGGATGGGGTGGAGAGGTATATGAGAGAGGGGGGTGTGAGTTGGGAGCAGGGCAGTGAAATGGCGGGGGACAGGGCGACTTGGAGGCTATTTGTTTGTGGCCACCCCAAACGGGATTGAGGCGTCTGGCAATAGATGGATAGATAGATATTGATTTGATGTTGGGTGTTGTTGCCATAACAAGGGTCGTTAAAAGAAGGATAAGTTTGCCGTTTCTCTTATGCCCCTGATATTTCCTCTGGCTGCAGAGGGGTTTTGAAAGACTTTGAAAAAAATTTTTAATGTACTTGGGTAGGATTATAATTGTAAATCCGTGGTTGTTAGTGTAAAGGAAGGGGCTGCTGGTTAAAAAAAGAAAGAAAAACAAAAGAAAACAGGAAATCTGTGTTTTTATCATGACCTTATCATTACGTCCTGCTAAGTTGGACTTCTTCTCAGTCTGAAGTATAATAATAATAATAATTTTACGGTCGTTGTGCTTGAGAGAGAGAGAGAGAGAGAGAGAGAGAGAGAGAGAGAGAGAGAGAGAGAAATTGTATGTTTTTATGAGCGTAACATTTCGACTGTGGAGAGGTTTAGAGACAACTTTAATAATTCCTTTGAACAGAATGGACTGGGATCAGGATTTTCCTTTTTTTTTTTTTTTTTATGAGACGTGCGGTCAGAAAAGATTTGTGTGGCATTACCATGACCTTCATATTAGAGAGAGAGAGAGAGAGAGAGATAGTGTTTTGAATATTTTTAGTAGGCGGCAGTGGCATTAGAATTTTACCCTTGTTGTTGTTGTTGTTCTATCTATCTATCTATCTATTGCCAGACGCCATAATCCCGTAAGGGGTGGCCATTTGACTTTGAGTTAGTTGTTTTACGGGGAGGGGCACTAACCCTCCACCAACCCACTTGTTGACACGTAGGGAACACGTATGGTTTGGTTATATGGTTACCACCCAGCGTTGTAAATGGTTTCCTGGCTTACAGGAAACCATTAGGCTTGTCACTCAATGTAAAGCCACCTGTAAAGGAAAGAAAAGCAATAAGAAGTGACAGGAAAGATGGAAGAAATAGGAAGAGAGGAGGGCAGGCACAGAAAAAGAATGATAAAGGCTAAGGAAGGAGTAGGCAGCACTACATCAAGTGAGTGGATGATGGTCGCCACCACCGGTCAAGAAAGTAATATTTTTGGTCCTTCTGACCGATTGGAGACTGTGATAGAGATTTATTTATTTTTATTTTATTTATTCGTGTGTTTATTTTTTGGTGTCATGGTATGTGGTGATGGTTTTATGCTTCTCGTGTTTTATTTATTTATTTATTTTTTTTTTTTTGTGGTTTTAATATTTACAAGGGGACGCTGAGTTTTCAGGGACTTTTGAGTTGGAGCTTTTTTTCAGTATTGTTTTGTGAGATTGAAGAGTATGATTATTATCATTATTATTGTTATTATTATTATTATTATTATTATTATCTGCCTCAAGATGGAACTGCTGAACGAAAATGTAGATTTGTGTGATTTTTGATAATTAATGGCTAAAGTAGATATCTGAGCTTTATTTACTTGTTTATTTATTTATAGTTTTGTGATTAAAATTTTACACTGGCTTCTCCCGTAAGAAAAGGTTGGCGGTCAAAAAAAAAAAAGTTTTTTTTTTTCTTTTTTCTTGTGGGTATAACATTCTCTGGGGCCACTGTGGGTTTGAAGGGCGGAAGTGTGTGTGTGTGAGTGTGTGTGTGTGAGTGTGTGTGTGAGTGTGTGTGTGTGTGTGTGTGTGTGTGTGTGTGTGTGTGTGAGAGAGAGAGAGAGAGAGAGAGAGAGAGAGAGAGAGAGAGAGAGAGAGAGAGTAGGGATATGTGTGTACAGTATGTAGAGGGGGATGTGCGTTGGTGTGGGTAGGGGTAGAGGAGTAATATGGGGTAGGGCGCATGTGGAGTGTGTGTTGTGTGGAGTAAGTGGAAGGTGGATTTATGGTCATATAAGAGGTTGAGTAAAGGTTGATGGAAGAGGGCAGTGTGGAGTGAGGATGGAGTGGAGGTGTGGCTGTACAGTGTGGATGTGATGAATGGTATGGATAATGAGGAGTGGAGTGAAGATGAAGTGGGGATGTGGATGAACGATGTGTGTGGATAATGAGAGTGGAATGAAGGTGGCGTCGATAATGTGGATGGTGTGGAGGTGTGGGTAATGAGGGTGGAGTGAGCAGCGTGGATGGAGTGGATGGCCTTGGTCAACTGAGGCATAAAGACAGACAAGAAGGACTCAGACGATAGACTATTTCCTCCACCCACTAAATCACCCCCGTGCTCCCCACTTCTCTCCCCTTTCGCTTGTTCTCACCCCTCTCCCCTCCCCCTGCCCCCTAAGTAATCATCATCTTCTCCCCTCACCTCTCCCCTCTGCTTTCTTAAATCACCAGCTCTGTCCCCTCTACTCTCCCCTTCCTCCCCCCTTAATCACCGCCTCCCTCTCTCCCCTCCTGTCTTCCTCATCTAAATCATCACCCCACTCTTCCCTCTCCCTTCTCCCCAGGAAATCATCACCTCCTTTTTCTCCCCTCTTCTACATTTTTCTACCCCTCCTCCCTCTTCGCTTCTCTGTTCTCCCTTCCTCTGCTCTGCTCTGCTCTGTTCTCTTCTGCTCTTCTCGCCTCGTCTCGTCTGCTCTCTGAATCACCCCTTTCCCCTTTTGTCTCTCTCCAGTTAAAATTTTCGTGTTTGTTATTTCCATCAGTCATTTTTCTTTTTTTCCTGCCAGATACTGCTGGAGGGTGTAGTGGGTAGGGGAGAGCCTTCATCTATTATATTCTGCCCTCCTCTCTTCTCTCCTCACTCCCCCCCCCTCCCTTCTCCTCACTCCTTTTTTCACCATTCCCCTCCCGCTCTCCATTTCTCTCACTTGTAAATCGTCACATCCCCACGTCAATAGGCTTCCTCATATCTGTGCTTCCTGTGTACTTTTATGTATTCCTTCTCTCTCTACTCCCCCCTCCTTTCTCTCCTCCTCTCCCTTCCTCTCTCCTCCCGTCCCCTCTTCTCTCTCCACTGCTCGCTTCCTTTTCCCTTCTTCTCTTCTCTCTCCACTCCCCTTATCTTCTCCATTTGTCTCACTTCTAAATCGCCATATTCCTTTCCTTCTTATGTTCTTGTGTTTTCAGTTCTCTCCACCTCATCCTACCTATTCACCACCTCGCTTCTCTCCTCACCCCTCCTCTCACTCCACCCTCCTCTCTCCTCACCCCTCCTCTCACTCCACCTTCCTCTCTCCTCGCCCCTCTCTCACTCCACCCCTTCTCTCCTTCAACTCTCTCTTCCTTTCCGGTTGCTCTCCTTCTCGTTTCCCCTCCCTCTTTCCTCCCGCTCCCACATCTCCCATCCTCATCCCCTTTTCCTCTTTTTTAGCCTCCCTCTCAACTTGTCAATCCTTCTCCTCCTCCTCCTCCTCCTCCTCCTCCTCTCCCTCTCTTCTTGCTCACTCTTATGTCCATACCACCTCCCCATCTCTCTCTCTCCCCCTTACCCTCCCTCCACTCCCTCTTTCTCTCCACTCCCTCTTTCTCTCCAGTCCCTCTCCCCTCACATATTCTTCACTCCCCACCCCTTTTCCTCTTCCCTCCTCTCTCATCCCTCCCCTCCCTCCGTCACGCTTAGGCCATTTCCTCCCCTTATCACTCCCCTTTGAGCTTATATAATCCCCCTCCCGGATATACTCCATCTGTGCCTCCCTCACGCCAGGTTCATTTCTCTCTCTCTCTCTCTCTCTCTCTCTCTCTCTCTCTCTCTGTTTATCTATCTGTCTATCTATCTATCTCATGTATCTTGCCTTTTAATTAGTAATAATAATTGTAATGATAATAAGACAAGTATAATAATAATGATAATAACAACAATAATAATAATAGTAATAATAATAGTAGTAGTAGTAGTAGCAGCAGCAGCAGCAGCAGCAGCAGCAGTAGTAGTAGTAGTAGTAGTAGTAGGAGTAGTAGTAGTAGTAGTAGCAACAGAGTAAGAAGAGAATGATAATGATGATGACCAAGATGAACTTCACTATGAAAATGATGATCGTGATGATGATGATAATGATGATGATGATGAAGCTGTTTCCTCTCCTGACTCTTGTTTCTCTTTCCACAGGTGGGTGTGAGACAGAAGAGAGCTTTAATTGGCAGGAGAACCCAGGTAATGTGCTATATATCCATGTGTCTGTGTATCTGTCTGTCTGTTTACTGAATTTGTGTGTCTGTTCATTTCTCTCTCTCTCTCTCTCTCTCTCTCTCTCTCTCTCTCTCTCTCTCTCACACACACACACACACACACACACACACACACACACACACACACACACACACACACACAACATGCTCCATAATTTTTGATTCTGTCAGCTTCCATTTTTGCTCTATTAGAAGAACCATACCAACATGCGAAAAAGTCGATTGAAGAAATACAGGAGTTTCGACAGAATTAGACCCTCTCGGTGTATGAATAGGGTGCAAGTCGGGCCAAAACTGTAGAATCTCCCTAAATAGATAACAACCAAATGTGAGTCTGATTCTTCCACTCCCTCTCACTCTTGTTTCTTGCCACAGCCTGTCTCACATTCTCACTCTTCCACATCCTCTCCCTCTCACTCTTCCACATCCTCTCCCACGCTCTAACCCTAACCTTTGCTGTCTTTAACTCTAATCCCTGCTCGCTTTAAGTCTAACCCCTGCTCTCTTTAACTGTCTCACACAGCCTCTCTCGTCCTCCCGTCTCGTGCCCTGCCTTCTCCCAAGTGTTTTACTCTCACCCCTCCCACACTCCCGGGCGCTTGAAAGCAAAATTGAGTTCTTGTGCAGTTTCCCCCTTCCTCAGTCAGGTAAGGACAGTGTTGGGGTGAAGACAGTGCAAGTGAGAGGGGTGACTCGGCTGCTTCGTCAGGGGTACGTTATTTTAGTTTTTATTTTTGCATTTTTCTTCGGATGATTTTATTTACATTAGGAGAAACTTTTTGAACTGACTGGGTTAAATATATGCTCATTTACTCTCTCTCTATATATATATAGTTCTTATTTACTCTTTATATATATTGCTCTCATTTACTATTTATATAAATATATTTATAGCTCTCATTTACTCTTTATATATATATATATATATATATATATATATATATAGCTCTCACTCTTTATAGTCCTCATTTACTCTTTATTTATATAGCTTTCATGGACTCATTATATATATAAAACCTTCATTTACTGTTTATATATATATCTATATATATATATATAACCTTCATTTACTGTTTATATATATATATATATATATATATATATATATATATATATATATATATATATATATATATATATAGTAAATCAAGGCCATACCACGTTGAGTACTTACACCGCTTCGCGTCCGATCAGCGAAGTTAAGCAACGTTGGGTCTGGTTAGTACTTGTTTGGTGACCGCCTGGGAACACCAGATGCTGTTGGCATCCTTACGTGTCAAGTGGGGTTGGTGGAGGATTAGTGACCCTCCCTGAAAAACAATTAACTCTAAGCCCTTGGCCACCTCGTTTGGGATACATGGCGTCTGGCCATAATGAATGAATATATATATCCTTGATTTACTCTTTACATTGTTCTCATTTACATATATAGCCCTCATTTAGTCCTTTACCATAAGAGGTCTCCCCTGATCTAAAGGAAATCATCTGTAAGTAGTGAATTAAAACTAAATCCTCATCCTGAAGGAATTGCACCTTTTAACCATGTCTTTTTTCGTGAGGTGAATAAAATCGTCCATTGTAAGCAGGACCAAAATTTAATGTTCTTTAGTCACAAAAGTTAAGTGTGTGTGTGTGTGTGTGTGTGTGTGTGTGTGTGTGTGTGTGTATTTACAGTTTCTGGTACCTTGAGTTTCTCCTAAGCATGATAAACTCGTCTGAAGTTAACCACATCAAAAGGCATAGTAGATAATGTACTTCTCTTTAATATGGACATTGCAGCACTAACATGTAAGAGGATATTAACACCATCAGGTACAGTGACGTAATGTTTATCTTATTCTTCCCATTCCCTGATTATTTTATTTACTCAAGATTGGCCCTGTTGAAGTGCAGGCGTTTGCTATAGCCTTCATTTACCCCGCTCCGTACAGGCTGTCTAGCAGATGTGAATAAAATCGTATGGAGGCAACAAGAATAAATGGGTCAGACAAGTCACCCAGGCAAGAGAGATAGAGATAGATAGATAGATAGATAGATAGATAGAGAGAGAGAGAGAGAGAGAGAGAGAGAGAGAATAGAAAAATGAATAACACTGTCCCTCTGTTACCCTTTAGCCTCTGAGCCGTATTCTCGTCAGTTTTGAGGCTTCTTAGCACTTAGTTCTTAGCGATTTGTTTTGCCCGTTGCTCCTTAATATCCTCTTGTACTACAGTGAAGCAAAATATGTCGGAAGTCAAAGCTATAAATAAGATACAAGACACAATTAAAGTGTAATGTGCAGAATGAATAGCTTAAGGAAGAGTTGTTACGAAATCCAGTGGGGCAGTGAAAATACGGGTTGGAAATGTGGGTTCGGGTGAGATTAGGTTAAGTTAGGTTAGGTTACGTTGATTTGGTTACCTGGCCCACCTCTGTTTACCTTTGAACCTCACCTTCCTAACACTCCACCACGAGAGGTCTACCGTGAGCTGCAAATTGTATGATAAAAAAAAAAAGTCATCGTGTTGAAAAAGAATATGCACAATTACTTTATTTTTATTTTTATTTCTTTTATTCCCGTTATCGCAGAAGTTTTATTCGTCGAGAACCTCATACTCAAGAAGTTATGGCCCTCTGGAATGTCACCTCCCGACATTAAGGAAGAAAAGAAAGACAAAAAGAAACTGCTAAGATCGTTTTGCTGAGAGGGAGTTGTCCTTGGGGGGCACTGGAGTGTTACCTTACCATAGTATTTTGGTTCATTCCCCCCCCCTCTCTCTCTCTCTCTCAACCACCATAAAGCTACCCAAAAACCAGTCCCCTTCTCTCAATGTCACCCTGGAGCCCGTCTCACACGAAAGCAAAACATCATTCTCCCACACTGAGGCAAAATAGTTAAGTTGCCCCCATTCACTTCTTCCCCCATTTTCTTTGTGTGTGTGTGTGTGTGTGTGTGTGTGTGTGTGTGTGTGTGTGTGTGTGTGTGTTTTAACTGGTGTTTGAAGAGGTAGAAGAAGAGGAATAAGATGAGCGAGTGCATGAGAGACGACGACGACGACGATGATGATGATGATGATGATGGTGATGATGATGATGATGATGATGATGATGGTGATGATGATGGAGCTGTGGACCGAGAACAGTGTGAGGTGGTGATTAAGGGTCAGTAAATGATGACGATGATGATGATGGAGGAGGGGTAGACCGAGAACAAGGTGAGGTGGTGATTTAGATTCGGTAGATGATGATGGTGATGTGGAAGGAAAGGTGGACCAAGAGTGAGGTCTGGGAGTGTAATAGAAAATCTGGCGTGTCTTGAGAGGTGGGGTTCGTTCCTGAGTAGGGATGGAAATTTCACAATGGTTACTAGACAATGGAAGTTCCCTTTAATTATCGCTTTTTATTTGTTCACTCCATTTTTTTTTTTTTGCCAGTGTAATTGTCACGGTCTCTGTCTGTCTGTCTGTCTGTTGTCTGTCTGTCTGTCTGTCTGTCTCTCTCTCTCTCTCTCTCTCTCTCTCTCTCTCTCTCTCTCTGAGTTCTTATTTTTTAACTTTTCTCTCTGTCTCTCTCATACTCAGCCGTGTAATGAACTAAATCTCTTTCACGCACCGTTTCATACTCTCTCTCTCTCTCTCTCTCTCTCTCTCTCTCTCTCTCTCTCAATATTATGCATTCAGTTTCACACACAGTTTCTCTTGTACATTCCATCAGTCTTGCTCTCAGTCTTTCTCACTTAGTCTCTCACGGCGTCATCTTACACACTGCGTCTTTCTCACTGTGTCTCTCACTTACTGTATCTTTCCTGCTCTGTCCCTCATAGCGCAGGCCTGGAGAGAGAGAGAGAGAGAGAGAGAGAGAGAGAGAGAGTCAGGTGTATACGATTTGTTTTTGTATGTGTATATGTACGTTTGTTTGTAATATTGCCTGTATGTATGTTTGTATGTGAATATTTATGCCTGTATGTATGTATGTATGTATGATTGTATGTGAATATTTATGCTGGTATGTATGTATGTGTGTGTGAATGTATGTGTGTATGTAACGTGCGTGTTTACGTGCACGCATGCAACTCAGCCAGGCTTATTCTGCATCTCGTTAACAATGTTTTCAAAGCATATGTGTGGGCGAAATGATGATACACAGGGTGATGTGATGAGCCGTGGCGGGAGGATGTGGGCACAGTGGGTAGTTTGACACAAAAATGTGTATTGATAGTTAAGTGTAAATACGGCAAGTCTCTATGCATAGCTGTATGTGTATGTCTGATTAACTCTTTCTATTGCACATAACTTGTTACAGATATATCCGTTTCTCTCTCTCTCTCTCTCTCTCTCTCTCTCTCTATTTATGCAAGGAAGAATGAACCAAGGGCCAGGAGCCTAAAAATTATTCCCTCCAAGAAAAAACAGATTCAAGATCTGCTCATATATATATATATATATATATATATATATATATATATATATATATATATATATATATATGAGCCTCTGTGGTACAGTGGTAGAGTGTGCGTCTCGCACGCTGGTGGACGCGGGTTCGCCTCCCGCCAGAGTTGCAAAAACTTCGGGAAGCGTTCACCGAGCCACTGACCGCATTGGCGGACGTAAGGGGTGCTGTGGTTGACCCAGTGTCACATACTTGTATGCTTGCACCTAGTCGCCTTAAGGCGGGCCGATTACACTTGGTTCACAGACTACACACACATCCAAAGCCACTCCAACATTTCAGTTACACTCACAAGCACTTCTCACCCTACATACAGTCTCTACCAGACAGCCTAAGCCACTGGGTAGAGATACATTGGCTGTATCGTCCCTGCTTCGGTAGGGATAGGCCGGTCCTGCAGTGGACCTCCACGGCTGATGATTATATATATATATATATATATATATATATATATATATATATATATATATATATATATATATATATATATATATATTTATTAAAATCAGTCTCCATTAACCCCTTCACTACTAGAGAGAGAAAGAGAGAGAGAGAAGATAACCTAATCGTTCACTATATCCATCTAACCATCTATTCATCCATCCATCCATCCGCCTAGACGCACGAGTATCCGACCATAATTATTTGTCGGCCAGGAAGTTCAAAATACAGCAATCATTGTCGAGTTTGAGAGGTTG
>NC_137003.1:39888646-39891146 GCF_032717465.1 Coenobita brevimanus | reverse complement strand
GCGCCTTCAGTATGATTGGCCTTCGCTATTTTCGGCTCCTTAAACCACGCCGAGAGAGAGAGAGAGAGAGAGAGAGAGAGAGAGAGACAGACAGACAGACAGAGACAGAGAGAGAGAGAGAGAGGCAGAGAGAGAGAGAGAGAGACTGATTATATTTTTTCTTTAATATTATCCCTCGTCGTGTCCAGGCTAAAGATGTCTTTGGTACCGGGGGGTCAGGGACATGGATGGGGGGGTGAAGATGGTAATATGTGGGATTGTGACGGGAGGAGCAGGGGTTAAAGAAAGGATGAGGAAACTAGGGTTTGAGAGAGAGAGAGAGAGAGAGGGGAAGAAATAGAGAAGTTAACACGTAGGATTGTAACATGAAGACAGAGAAAAAAGAAAAGATGTAAAAACGAAAGATCGATGGATGAAGAAATTCAAGAGGAATGATATAAGAACAAGGAAAAAAGAAGGATGAATAAAAGAAAAGGAAGAAGGCAAAATATAGCATTATGACAGGAAGACAGGAGAATGAAAATATTGGAGATAGGTAGAAACTGCAGAACATAGGAAGTAGAGTAAGGTGAAGTGAAAATGAATGGTGATGAGGAAAGGAAATGGTAGCGACGCATAGGGAAAAAAAATGAGAGAGAAGTAGAGGGGAGGAAGGAGTAGACGATGGGAGGATGAAAGGAAAATGAAGAGGAAGACAAACAGAGAGAGAGAGAAGAAAAATGAAGAATTGGAGAGTAAGAGAGAGGAAAATGAAGAATAGAGATAAATAAAGTGAACGATTAGAAGACGAAAAGTGGATGAAATAAACGAAGAGGTGGATGAAGGACAGAGAAAATGCTGACAAAAAGAGGGGATAATAAAGAAAGATAAAAGATAGTGATGAAGACAGAATATTGGTTTAGAAAATGAAGATAAAGAAAATGGAAAGACGTGAGAAAAAGAGAGTGATAAAGTAAATAAATGAACGGAAGGGTAAATGGAAATACGAAGAAGACAAGAGTTGGAGGGGAACACAGGAAAACAAAAGGTCAAGGAGGAGCAAAAAAAAAAATGTGGAATTAAAGATATGAAAAAAGGAGGAAATTAAGAAGGAAGGGAGGAGGAATGGAGAAGAGGAATCAAATGACGAGGAGGATGAAGATGAGGCGAATAGGAATATAAAGAAAGAAAGAAGAAGGACTGGAGATGAAGATTTTGAAAGATCGCAGTTTCGTGCAGTGTGTGTGTGTGTGTGTGTGTGTGTGTGTGTGTGTGTGTGTGTGTGTGTGTGTGTGTGTGTGTGCGCAGAATAATATGCAACCTCTTCAGCACGATGATTTTTGCTATTTTATTCTTGCTACAGTGTGATAAATTTCTGTAACCTCTGAGATGACCGTCATGGCGAATTGGTAAGGAATAGTCTCCCTTTAAATGCCGTCCACTTAAACCACTTACCACCTTAAATTTTCTGTACGTCAGATTTTGCAGGGGTGGTCATCAGCGTGCAATCCTTCGCCTACAGGCTTATAGTTGCAAAGCTCATGGGTCCAGCTTCAGCCTCTCTACCCCCACCATTAACTTTTTAAAATACCGCAAAATGACTGATATTCTTGCCGCGCTAGGATGAAGGGTTAGGACAGTAATAGGACAGCTTGAAAGAAAATTGAGTTCGGTGTAAAAGGATATGGACGATGTTGAAGCGAATTAGTAGGTTGGAAAGAATAGAGAGATGTATTCTGTGTAATACATATGCTTCTGGAGAGAGAGAGAGAGAGAGAGAGAGAGAGAGAGAGAGAGAGCGCAAATTAGAGCCATGAAATAGTATGACGGGCTCGTATTCACGTCGGGTGAGGAAGCTCCCTAACACCTCTTTTTCAGCGATTTATTTTTGGATTTGGCTGGTTAATATGTATTTGTACGTAATTTATGCAAAGTATGGTGATGGTGGAAGGATTTATGTAACAGAGTAGGACAGTAAGGTGAAATAAACAAAATAAATCGCTTAGGAAAAGGCTTAAGGAGTTTCCTGATCTGACGAGAATACGGATCAAACAGTAGAAGAGATAACTACAAAAAAAATAAATAAATAAATAAAAATGAGCGAAACTAAATTGCAGTCCCAAGGCAAGAAATGAAGGAGGTGGAAGATGTCTTGTCTCTGAACTCCTTTACTCGGATCATTATTTTTATTTTTATTTTTACTACTACTTTGGTATATAATTTAACTCAGGAAAAGCCTCTCGTATTGAAGGGATAAATAATGGTTGTGTGTAAAGCCTTCATTCCAGGAATCTGTCCGAAAACTTGAAAAAATCACCAGGAGATAACGAGGACGCAAAATAAATTATACGTCATCACGGTGAAGGATTTAATGCTGGATTGCGTTTTGCTGCTCCAGGAATTAAAAAAAAAAATAGAGATATAGAGAGAAAAAAAGAAAATGTAAAAAAATGGGGTGGGGTCCTTGTGTGTGTGGGACAAGGTTGAGTGAAGGACGCCAGGATTAGGGGTGGTGGGTGTT
>NC_137003.1:39863646-39883646 GCF_032717465.1 Coenobita brevimanus | reverse complement strand
GAATGGAACCGTGTCCCATTGGATTGGGCAAACTTGGGCTGTCTGGACATTGCCACTCCTCACCCTGCCCCAAGGTGGGAAAGGAGGTCCGGATGATGATGATGATGATGGTGATGATGATGATGATTATTATTATTGTTATTATTATTACTAACATAATGAACAACCCCAAAATTACTTCAGATGAGCCATATCTTTCCTCATTATCGTAAACCCTGCTAAAGAGAAAGCAACTGCTGGCCCAGACACTTTATAGTATCCATAATTTCATCTCAGGCTGTTCGGAAATCCACCTTAACGCCCTGGGTATTCTTTCTTAGTCCCCCTTTCTACCTCTTCTCCCTTCCCCCTCCCCCGAGCCCCTCTCCTGTCTTCCCTCCACCTTTCTGCCGCTTCTCCCTCCACTCCCCCCCAACACCTGCGGAAGTCACGAGCCGGTAATCACGTGAAGCCGCGGCGATGCAGCGACAAAGTGACTCTCGTTAGTGCAGGGCCTGTGCTGTGGAGGGGCAGGCGTGAGGAAGGAGGGATGGTCGTTCATGAGGAAGGGCGGAAGGAGGGGCGATCATAGGGAGGGAAGAGGGAGGGAGCGTCGTGTGTGAGGAGGATGGTAGGAAAGGAGGGAGGATCGTTCATGAGGAGGGACGGAGGGAAGGTTGTTAATAGGGAGGGAAGAGGGAGGGAGCGTTGTGTGTGAGGAGGATGGTAGGAGAGGGGGAAGGATCGTTCATGAGGAGGGACGGAGGAAAGGTTGTTCGTAAGGAGGGAAAAAGGAGGGAGGGGGCGTTGTGTGTGAGGAGGATGGTAGGAAAAGAGGAAAGGTCGTTCATGAGGAGGGAGGGAGGATGTGGATGATCTTGGGTTCATCTCACGCAGTTGCTGTTCCCACTTCTGCTCTTCCTGTTTCTCACCTCCAGCGGCAGTAGGGTGTGTTTGTAAGTGAGACCTGAGTTCGACCTCACTTGGGGGGGGGGACATTTAGGTGGGTGCCCCTCTGAACTCTCCGCCCGCGTCTCCCACCTATTGGGCACTCAGAACCCGACGTAAAAGTAACATCTTCTCATCCCTTTTTTCTCCACTTTCCTAATAGGAGAGTTAATCAGTAGTCTCTCTCTCTCCCTCTCTCTCTCTCTCTCTCTCTCTCTCTCTCACACACACACACACACACACACACACACACACACACACACACACACACACACGCACGCACGCACGCACGCGCGTGCGATCATACAGTCACAAAGGTCACATCCCACCTCTCTCCATGGGCCAATCAGACTGTTCCTCACACTAATCATTACTGTCTTGCTGAGATAGAGAGAGAATATGTGTGTGTGTGTGTGTGTGTGTGTGTGTGTGTGTGTGTGTGTGTGTGTGTCTTTAAACGGATCTCTATGTGTATGCCTGGGTGTGTAAGAATGTCTATGTGTATGTATGTGCGTGCATGTATGCTTGCTCTCTCTCACGTTCCCACACCTCCTCCTCGTTTTCGTCCAGGGAAGACTGACCAAAAAAAAAGAAAGAAAACGAAAAGGAAAGAAAGAACAGAGTAGCCAGTTCATCCTGCCTTGTTGCTCACTCTCCCTGTTTATCTTTCTTATTGTTTCAACGTTTTTTTCTTTTCTTTTTATTGTTTTTCTTATTTTTTCGTGGGATTTTTCTACCTATAGGAAGATATTCTGAGTGGCATAGCCTTCTTTGTACCTTTTCCATAGCGATTTATTTTGCGTATTGCACTTCAACGTCCTCTTCTGTGTTTTATATAATTTTAATATGGACATGGGGTACATCGGAAACACACACACACACACACATACACACACTCTCTCCCTCTCTCTCTCTCTCTCTCTCTCTGTTTGAAAATATATATCACTCGTAAAAGACCTTGACATTATAAATAGTCTTGGGTGTTGGAGGAAGGGGGTGTTTTTTCTCTGTTTTTTCTCGTTCATGGTTGGATAAGAGAGTTCATGGTATATTTTGGAACCAGGAAGTGTATTATTATTATTATTATTATTATTATTATTATTGTTCTTATTATTATTCCTCCTCCTCTTCTTCATATTATTATTGTTATTGTTTTTATTATTATTATTATTATTATTATTATTATTATTATTATTTTTGAGTACTGATTGTTGTTGTTAGTGTCTTTAGTTGGTTATTTTTCTCTGTACTGCGTTTGGTGATGGAGAGGTTAGGTTTTCTGTCTTCTCTGTCTGCCTGTTAGTTTATCTATGTGTCCGTCCGTTTGTCTGTCAGTCTGTCTCTTTTTTTTTTTTTTTTTTTTGTCTTTCTGTCTGTCTGTCTGTCTGTTGGCTTGTTTCGTCTTTTCTGTCTGTCCACGAGATGACTAAAGCAAAAGGCACGAGTAATATTAGGATCATGAAGAAACTTTGTAGGGAATTTCCTCTTAGCCCAAGGATGGAGTGAGTCCATTTGGGTGAAAGTAGGTCAGAGTACAAGGCCACATACGCGTTTTAAGGAGATAGGGAGAGCACAGGATACAGAACGACCCCTTGATAAATAGGAAGATGGGCGTACAAGGCCACAGACACGTTTTAAGGAGATAGGGAGAGCCCAGGTTACAGAACGACTCCCAGATAAATAAGATGGGGGTACAAGGCCACAGACGCGTTTTAGGGAGATAGGGAGGGCACAGGATTCTTTAAGTCCCCCTGATCAGTAGGGAGATGGGTGGCCAGGGAGATTTTGATGGGGTGGACGTGAAATCCTCTGAATGAAATGTAATGTTTAGTGTGGTGGGGTGTTTAGCTGTACGGAATGCACCTGCTGTTATTCATGTGTTTGTCATGGTTGTTGTTGTTCTTGTGTTTCTTTCATTCTTGTTGTTTTTGTTGTTGTTCATGTCTCCGTCATTCTTGTTGTTATTCATGTGGCCGTAAATCCAGTGGTCTACAGGCAGTGGTAGCTCTTTTCCAGCAGTTTTGCCATGTTGGTATTGAGGGATAGAGAGTTAAGGGATGCTTGAATAACCGAGCAAAGAAGTCACTCGGTTATATTCGTGTCACGACGTGAAGGCGTCTCTCCAGCACCTTTCGTGTTCTTATCACCCTTATTTGGCATCGGTTGGGAGAGAGAGAGAGAGAGAGAGTTAATGATTCTCTTATTATATTCTGTGTACTGGCCACTCATCAGTTTCTCTCTCTCACAGGTGTTGCTTCACTGAGTACTCACACACCTCTCCAACACAACGCAGGTCAGTTCATGTTCATTATTATTATTATTATTATTATTATTATAAACTTCATCATTAATTGATATTCATTTACAACAAGCACGATATGGTGAACGAGGAGGCACCTCCAGTGCAGCTGCAATTTCAGCTTGTATCTCGAGACCCATTGAGAAGATGCCTTTCATCGCATAGCCCAGCCTGATGCAACATAGCTTCACGCGCCAGAAAAGTCTTTAGATTCCACACGCCATGTTTCATAGCCAAATTTAGGATCAGTTAATGAGGGACATGGTTGAAGGAAGGGGATGAATAAGGAGATGGTTGAAGGAAGAGGATGACTAAGGAGATGGTTGAAGGAAAAGGGTGAATGAGATAGTTGAAGGAAGAGGATGAATAAGGAGGTGGTTGAAGGAAGAGGACGAAAAAGGAGATGGTTGAAGGAAGACGATGAATAAGGAGGTGGTTGAAGGAAGACTATGAATAAGGAGATGGTTGAAGGAAGACGATGAATAAGGAGATGGTTAAAGGAGGGGGATGTGGCCCTTGAAGACAACACTTAGATAAATTATTCGAACTTAGAGCATAATTATTTGTAAAGCTGAGAGAAGTGATAAGGGGGCCAGGAGGGTGATGGTGTTAATATGCAAGCTTTGGTATGCGAGGACGAGGTACCCGGGAGCCTCCTAAGACCACTAGAATGTGACCTTTGGGTTCTCCAGGACTACAAAAAAGCCATCTGCTAAGGTGTTTATGAGTTTAATCAGTTATTTATTTTTATGTGTTTTGTTGTTATTTTTCATTTACGTTATTAATTTTTCATGTATTTTATTCTCTTGTTATTTAGGCTTTATTTACATATTTACAGTAGTTATTTATTTATTTATATGTGATTGTTTATAGGACTTGGGACCAGTTTTCCTTATTGAACACTGCAGTCCCAGGACACCAATTTTATCATATTCTTCTTAAAGCCTAGATATTTTACGCTAAACAAAAACCATACTCTTATCACCATAACTTGACCCAGATATACGTTCCTGTACAGCACATTTCACGTAGCTCAGTGGCAGGGAAAGACAGTACTGCGGCTCTACGTCCTTTCCATAGTACTTTTCCCAGAGAAGCATTATATTCTAGTGCTTTTGGATTCTTACAACTCAGCAATCATGATGGAGTGGTGGCAATTTCAGACCAAGTTAGAGTGAAAGGAGTATTGTCAGCTTCCGAGAGTCATATTTTCCCCCTCACTAACCTCGTCTCTATGAAGGTTTTTCTAAGCTGAATAAAATCGTCTGGAGGGAGAGGGAATTAAAACATAGCTGAAGTTCTTGGGGTGATGGGGTTAACGCTGACTGGCGGAGGTACTAGTTTTTTTTAGCGTGTGTGTGTGTGTGTGTGTGTGTGTGTGTGTGTGTGTGTGTGTGTGTGTGTGTGTGTGTGTGTGTGTGTGTGTGCACGCGAGTTAGTTTTTGTCTGTTTGTCTGTATGTACGTACTTATGTATGTATGTATATGTATGCTTTTTTCTTTCGGTCTGTTGTGTATGTATGTTAGTTTCTCTCTCTCTCTCTCTCTCTCTCTCTCTCTCTCTCTCTCTCTCTCTCTCTCTCTCTCTCTCTCTCTCTCTCTCTCTCTCTCTCTCTCTCACACACACACACACACACACACACACACAACATTCTATCCCCCTCTTCCCCCTTCCCTCCATCTACGCCCAGTCCAGTTTAACCACCACCACCACCACAAAAAAAAAAAAAAAAAAAAAAAAAAAAACGCGTATGTTTTGCAAGTGGCCACAATCTACGCTGCGTAAATGGAGTCCAGCCGGCGTATTCTCAAAAGATCTTAGCCATTTCTTAAGATAATGAAGAGTTAGGGCAGGATTCTTGTATGGTTGGGAAGCTCACTAACACCTTTTCCTTACCAGTTTATTTCTGAGTCTGCTGCGTTACTCTAATCTTGTGTGTTATTCATGTAGTCAGTGTCGCTATTAAAAGGACAGAAACAAAAAAGAGGATGTTCATGGGTAACTTAGAAAATAAATCGCTAAGGAAGAGGTGTTAGGGAGTCTTCTTACCAAACGAGAATACTTGTCTTAACCTTTTGAGTCCAGGGAAATTTTTATCGCTATGGTGTGGCCATTTTTCTGACCCTTTTCATCAGCCAAGGACACACTTTTTCAGCTGGAGAGGTTCGATAGGGCACTGATAAACCCCTTCACTGCTAAAGGCCTTTCTGAAGCTGAGGGAAACTGCCCGATAGCATCTGAAATTAAACTGCCAAAGACGTCACCCGGATTTAAAGCCTTAGTGAAATAATCGTAACGTCTTGAGTTATTGTCTTTTTTTTTTCACTTTAATATTCATTCTTGTTTGGTTTGAGTGAATTTGGTTGTTTTATTAATGAAAAAAAAAATGTATAGGACTTATGCACCTCTTAGGGTCGTGCTTTGAGTGGTATTGGGGGCCATTTAGCACCTTTTCCTTAGCGATTTATTTATTTACTTATTTATTTACGTATTTTATTCTTTTATTTTTGCTTATTTCATCTTGGTGTTGTGTAGTGTTTATACCGTTTTAATATCACCATGTAAGAGGATACTAAGGTGTTATGTGCAGAATTAATCGCCAAGGGAGAAGTGTTAGGAAATATCAAGAAGGTTTGCGTATCCGGCCGTCTCCATAGCAGGTAATATGCCAGGCTATCTCCCGGGCTGGGCTGGGTTTTGTAAGAGGGAAAAGGGCAGTGGGCCGGATGTGCGTGTGTGTGTGTGTGTGTGTGTGTGTGTGTGAGAGAGAGAGAGAGAGAGAGAGAGAGAGAGAGAGGAGGGGGGGGGAAGGATAAAGTTAGCTCCCATCCCCATGTACAATATAATCATAGAATAGTGATACCTTCAAGGGCATTATCTTTCACCTCGCTCCTTCTTTCCTTCCTTCCTTCCTTTCTTCCTTCCTTCCATCCTTCCATCATTAATTTTGTCCTCCTGCCTTTTTTCCTTCCGTCCTTCCTTCATAAATTTTGTCTCTTTCGTCACTCATTCTCATATATTTTTTCTTTGATTCATTTATTTCTGCCATCAGTCATCTCTACATTCTTTCTTTATATTGGATCTATCATTTTTTACTTTCTCTCGCCTTCCTTCCTTCCATCCTTCCTTCCTCTCATTTCTTTCGTCCTTCCTACCTGCACTTTCACACAACCAACTCAGTCTTTCATTTCCGTTCACTCCTGCCTTCATACTACTCGCGATTTTTCTGAAGCGGGAGGTGGGGGAAACGGAAAGATATGAGAGAGAGAGAGAGAGAGAGAGAGAGAGAGAGAGAGAGAGAGAGACGCCATTACCACTAAGTATGTGTTGGCTAAAGGTCTGGGTGTTTTGGTCCGCTTATCATCTTGTTAGTGGTGTGTTGTGTGGTGTGAGTGGTATTGTTAGGTGGTATAGTGTGGTGTGAAGGTGGTATGAGGGCAAATTAGGGCTGGTAAGAGTGTGATGTAAATTTAGTGTAAGAGTAGATTGGAACTGGTATAATGTTGGTGTATTATGTTGAGGTGGTATTGAAGCAGTTTTGGGTGGTAGTAATGTTGGAGTGAAAGTGGTGTATGAGTGGTATGAGAGTAGGAATATATATATATATATATATATATATATATATATATATATATATATATATATATATATATATATATACACACACACAGATTATAGGACGCATATATATATATATATATATATATATATATATATATATATATATATATATATATATATATATATATATAGCAAAAGAAAGAGATGAGACGAAGGAAAAGGTAGGTGAGGAAGACGAAAAGAGAAATAAGGAGTGAGAAAAATGAATGATAGTATAAATGATATTAGTGTAGTGTGCTCCTTCCTCCCGACAACGTGTTCTCTACATTTTTGCAACCACCGGTCTCTTTCATTCAGTCGAAGGGAGGATTTTCGAGATGATGATGATGATGATTTCAGTGATGGGGTGGTATAAGGGTAGTGATGATGATAGATAGATATAAATAGATAGATAGACAGACGGACAGACAGATTGATAGATAGATAGATGGCGGTATTGGTGGTGTTGGTGTTGGTGGAGGGTGGTATAGGAGTGACAGCCTGAACGTGCCGTGTGAAAAACCACCTGGTATTTCCTCCTGCTCTCTTTACGTAAGCTGCCATCTAGGTCAGCCAGGTGATTAGCGTCCTACCTGGCCTAAGAGAATCATTGTGGAATTAGAATCTTACCTTGTTGCATAGAATCATTGTAGTATCCTACCTTGTTGTATAGCACCACCGTAGCATTGCAGTCTTAATTTACCGAATAGAATCACCGTAGTATTAGAATCTTACCATTGTTTAGTAGAATCACGGTCATTTCCCCCTAAGCCCCTGAGGTCTGTGTCGTGGTGGTTGCTATAAGAGGTGACACTGTGAGAAAGACGAAATATTAAAGCATGACGGATGGCCTTATTTATTTATTTTTATTATCCCTCCCTTTTAATGCACTGGCGTTCTCTTTTTCATTCTTGCTTTCCACAGACGATTTTACTCATCTTAGGGGAGATCTCTTGTAATAAAGGAATGAAAATAGTCTCCTTTAGCCGACCTGGCCTTAATTAACCGATGGGAATAAAGATGAGATTGTGAGCCTGAAGGTGTTATTTGTAGGTTACCAGAAATACAGCAAAGTCCTCATATAAGTATGTATTTTAAAACGTTACAGCTTTTACCATTACGCCTGAAGTAGTAGTAGTAGCAGTAGTAGTAGTAGTAGTAGTAGTAGTAGTAGCAGTGGAAGTAATAGTAACAGTAATAGTAACTGTGGTAGTAGTAGTAGTAGTAGTAGTTGCAACCTCAGGCTTATCTGAACGTGAACCCGATGGACTGCAGGCTGAAGTTGCCTTCGTCCCGCAGTCCACCATCCTCCTATCGTGGGACACGGGAATTAAAGGATTTTTGTATAACTGGGCAGCTCCATCTTCCGGTAATTTCGTTGCCACCACGTGAAGGCGCCCCTCTCCAGCACCTTAAGACGGCGTATAGACAGATCAGCTTTACTTGTAGCACTGATGGTTGTATTGCTATTATTTTTTTTATTATCAATTCACTTTAGCCTTCATAACTAAAGAGAGCGTCAGTAAAGATGACATTAAGAGGATTTACTGTGTGTGTGTGTGTGTGTGTGTGTGTGTGTGTGTGTGTGTGTGTGTAGAAAATGCGTTTGTGTGAGTGTATGGGAGTTGGGGGATCAGGTTGTATAGCGTGACATTGGAGAGAGGATTAAGTCGCCCTGATTGATACCATCTCACACGCCACGAATGGGATCAGGTTTTCATTACGAGAGGCCTGGTGTAGGGTGGTGTAAGGTGAGGGTGGTGTAGAGTGGTGGTGTGAGGGTGAAAGGTATGAGGGTGGTGTAAGGTGAGGCTGGTGTTGGATGATGGTGGTCTAGAGTGGTGGTGTAGGGTGAGGGTGAAAGGTATGGTGGTGGTGTAGGGTGGTGGGGTGAGGGTAAAAGGTATGGTGGTGGTGTAGGGTGGTGGGGTGAGGGTGGAAGGTATGGTGGTGGTGTAGGGTGGTGGGGTGAGGGTGGAAGGTATGGTGGTGGTGTAGGGTGGTGGGATGAGGGGGAATAGTATGGTGGTGGTGTAGGGTGGTAGGGTGAGGGTGAAAGGTATGGTGGTGGTGTAGGGTGGTGGGGTGAGGGTGAAAGGTATGGTGGTGGTGTAGGGTGGTGGGGTGAGGGTGAAAGGTATGGTGGTGGTGTAGGGTGGTGGGGTGAGGGTGAAAGGTATGGTGGTGGTGTAGGGTGGTGGGGTGAGGGTGAAAGGTATGGTGGTGGTGTAGGGTGGTGGGGTGAGAGTGAAAGGTATGGTGGTGGTGTAGGGTGGTGGGTTGAGGGTGAAAGGTATGGTGGTGGTGTAGGGTGGTGGGATGAGGGTGAAAGGTATGGTGGTGGTGTTAGAAATATATACTGAAATGATGCAAGTATGATGTGAGTATGTATATTGTGGTGAAGGCGATGTGGAGCGACGGTGGATCAGTGGGTGCCGCGTTCTCCTCCCCATCTGCATCCTGAATCTGGGGGAGCGAAATCCTAGCCTAATCGGATATGTAAAGTGGTTGCTGATATAGGAGGATTGTTTTCATTTGACGGGACTGGGCTACTCTCACAGCTTAAATATAAATCGTGGCTGCGTGCCTTAGTTAGGAGATTGGAGTGAGTCTCCTTGATTACTAGTCTAATGACACCTAGCTATCATAATGAGGTGAAAATGCTAAGGAGCCTTGCCAGATAAAAACAAAAAATTGCTATGCCATGTCCTTTTTATGTGCCCGGTTCATTCTTTGCACCCTATAGGAGTGGTGTGATGGTGGTGTTAGTGTGGTATGAAGGTGTGGTTGGAATGGTACAGAAACGGTGTAAAGGTGGTGTTGGCATAGTATGAAGCAGATGTCTGTTTGGTAGCTATGAGAGTGGGATAGGAGTGTTGTAAAGGTGGTGTTGGTATAGTATAAAGGTGATGTCTGTTTGGTATGGGAGTGGTATAGGAGTGGTGTGAAGGTGCTATAGCAATTCTGGAGAGGCGTGTGAGGATGGTGTATCAACAGCGTAGTTCTGATGGTGTGACGTAAGGGTATAAGCGCTATGTAGGTGGTATGACGGAGGTGGTATGATGGTATGGTTTTTTACGAGGGGCTTATGATCAGCTCCCGGTGTAGGGTGGATTGGTGCGTCTACCTGGGGATTAGTTTTTTTTTTTCTTCTTTTTTCTTTTAGACAGGTAAGCTGGTTGGCGTCATTGAGGGCTGGGGTCTACTGTAGCTATTTTTATTTATTTATTAACCCCGTCAGTCAGATGTTTATTATTATTATTATTATTATTATTATTATTATTATTATTGTTATTGTTATTATTATTGGTGGTGGTGTAAAAAATTGTTGTTGTTGTTATTGTTATCATTATTATTATTATTAGTATTATTATTACTACTACTACTACTACTATTATTATTATTATTATTATTAATATTATTATTATTATTAATATTATTATTATTGTTATTATTATTATTATTATTATTATTATTATTATTATTATTATTTGGCGCCTGGTGGTTTAGTGGGTAATTATTGCGCTCCAATCGGATTGACCTGGTGAAGGTTTATATCCAAGGAGTGGTTGGGGTTGATTGTTCATGTAATACCACTCAGGGATGAGTGAGGCTGGTCACTCTCATCTTAAATGTCGGGACCAACTGCCTAGCCCCGGGCTCCTACGCTCCTCATGGGGTAATGTAGGATTGGATGATGGATGGATGGATTATTATTATTATTATTATTATTATTATTATTATTGCAATCTCCAAAAAACTTTCTTCAGATTTTGAAAAGCTTTAGGAACTGGAGATGTTAAGTGTTGACGGTTTGCCTTTTCGCTACCAAGGTCTTCCCAGGACTTAAATAAAAATCGTTTCGAGGGAGCAAGAGTGCAGTGTAAAAGGCGTCATCGGAGTGAATGGGTTAATTACTTCAGCCCGAGGACGCGGTGTTTATTGTGTTCTTGCTGCCAGTGAAATATGGAGAGAAAAACGCGATGTAAAAAGAAAATATGTAATGAGTAGGAAGAAAAAGACGAATTAAAAAAAAGAAGATTGTTCTGCTAGTGAAATATGGAGGAAAAAAAAAAGAAAAAATCATTATAAGAAAGGAAATAGAAAGAAAATCAATATGAAATTACGGAAAAGGAGAAAAGAGAAAACAGGATAAAGACAAGGCTAGACAGGACAGACGCTAAGAGAGTCATAGGAGCCAGAAAGTTATATAAGGCGAGACGAAAAAGAGGAGTAAATTAAGAAGATCAAGGAGAAAGGAAAAAGTGATGAAAGTAGAAAAACAGAAGTAACACAAGATTAAAACAGTGGTAGGGAGACGGTAAGGTAGATAGAGATATAGATAGTGAGAGAGAGAGAGAGAGAGAGAGATTGGAACAAGAGAGTTGATAAAGGGAGACGAAACGCAGGAATAAATTAAAAAAAAAAGCATTAAGGAGAAAGAAAAAAGTGTTAAAAGAAGAAAAAATAAAAAAGACAAGATTAAGACAAAGGTAGACATGACAGACGGTAGAGTGGGTGAGTCGTAGGAGCCAGTGAGGTGCATAAGGAGAAACGACAAACAAGCTTTAATTCAGGGGATCCTAACCTTTTACCCTGTCCAGACCCCCATATCCCTAAGGAGTATGGCTACCCCCGATGAAGGACCCCTGCTCTGAAAAGAAAAAAAAAAGAGGAAAATGCAAAAACTAGAGAAAGACAAGAATAAGACAAGGGTAGACATGGTAGACGCTGAGATAACACGCGCCGTTGTAACTTGACCTCGTGGCGGAGTATTTTTTTTTTTTTTTTTTTTGGGGGGGGGGCGTGGATTTGAACCCTCGTCTGATAAGCTGAGGAAGCCCTACCGAGTCCTGGAGGGAGGGAGGAAAGCGGGGGAGAAGAGGGGAGGAGTGAGAAAAAAATGGATGAGGGGGAGAGATAGGGGGGTGAATAGGGGGGAGGGGGAGAGAGAGAGAGAAAGGGGGGGGCAAACAATATAGATAGACGTACAGATAGACAGATAGATTTGGTAGATAGATAGACAGACATACAGGTGAAGGAGTAGTATGGCAAGATGTAAAGAGTATTATCTCATTATTAATCTTAAGTCACTGCCAAGCCCTTCCCAGCGAGTGGCTTTCCCTCAGCTGAATAAAATCGTCCAACGGTGGCAAGGATACATAAGGACGTCGTTGTACTGAAGGGGTTAGTGGAGTCATTTTCTTTTTTTTCTTTTTTTAATTGTTCATTTCGAGATTTAGTCGCCAATGTTGTGAAAGATTTAGACCATTATTATTATTATTATTATTATTAGTAGTAGTAGTAGTAGTGTTATTGTTATCATCATCATCATCATCATCAGCCTGAGACGGTTCACGGCAGGTTGAAGGTTTCTCCCATCTTTCACCAGTCTTGGCAGCCTGTTCCATCCAGTCCCAGCACATGTCGCCAATGTCATCCCTGTCTCCCTATCACTCCATGTCTGGGTCGCCACTAAGGTACCTTGGTTTTCTATCTGCCATATTTTGTACATAAGACGTGACCTGCCTATGTCTGGTAGTAGTAGTGGTAGTGGTAGTAGCATCATCCTGTCTGTTTTTTTATAAGCATTACCAAATTTACATCTTAGGTATTTTGTGTGATTCGTGTTTATTTATTTATTTATTTTATTTTATTTTATTTTTATTTTTTTTTGTGATTTAGTAGACCATATTCTCGTCGGTTTCATGGACTGTCCCTCACCTCTGTCTTACCAGTTTACATCTGTGTAGGGTACAGTCGCGGACAAAACTATCGTACCATTTTTCGCTTCAGTGATTGTGAAACCCAGACGGGGGATTTCACGAGTTAATATTGACTGTCTTGTAATCTGTCGCTGTGAAGGTGATCACTATATCTGAAGGCGTACGATGATGTTTCCCTGCATGTTGTTTATGTAATTTGTCTGGGTATAAGAAAAAATAAGTAAATGACAATGTGAAAGGCATGTATTCGTCCCTTCCCCCCCTCCCCCTCCAAAACAATGGCGCCTGGCTATAGATAAATTGATAGTAATAAACAAAATAAATGAGACAGAGTCCCAGTGTGTCCCTCTTGTTGTAAAGAAAAAAAAAGTACTTTCATTGTGCAAAATTATATTCCTTTAATTACCCTTTGCCGTTAACCTTTCTATCTACTTTGTCGGCTCCCCTGTCAACACGATCTCACTCATTTTATTTCCGTCGAGGAGAGATTTTTAATTATATCTATATTCGTCAGGATGCATTTTACTAGTGTCGGAATACGTATGCTTTTTACTTTTGTTTTGTTACACCTGTCAGCCTGTGTACAGAGGTATGTGAAAGTGTTCAGTAGCGTTTTTCAGGTTCGGACCTACTACATTCATGTGGCTCGCAGACAGAGATTTCGCTATCATCAGCAAACTAGGAAAAAAGGTACAAGTATTGCAAAAACCTACACCATAATTTTCATACGTATATATATAAGTTTTGTAGTTGGAAATCCTCGGTCAAGAATGAGTGTCGAAACTGGAGTACCCCACTGAAACTGAAACTTGATCAACATGACGTGTGTTAGAACAGATGGCAAACCCTAAAAAAAAGGTGTATATTATAAAAAAAAAGAAAAAAAAAAGTGATAGCTCTAATGGGTACTGGTAGAGGTGGTGTTGGCCTGCCGGGAAGGTCGGATAATGGTGTACAGAGGCAAGGGAGACTGGGGCTTATGAAGTGGCGATATAAGAGTGGAAGTGTGAGATAAGGGTGAGGGAGGTTGCCACCATTTTGACCAACATAAATACGCGTCGGGTTCTGGTGCTGAAACGGTGCCTTATTTGGGTAAGGGGGGGAGGGGAGGGGAAGAGGAAGTAGAAGAGAGGGGAGAGAGGAGGAAAAGAGGGAAGGAAATAAAATGGGGGGAGGAAGAGGAGAGAGGGGAGGAAGGGACGGGTGAAAGTACATGCAAAAGAAGGGGGGAGGAGGGAGAGGAGATGAGGCGAGAAACTAAGGGAAGAGAAGGGGTAGGAAAGATGGAGAAGAGAGAGGGGAGGATAAAGAAAGGGAAAGGAAGGGGATGAGAGCGGAGAGAAGATGAAGAGTAGAAGAGAAAGAATGAAAAGGAGAAAGAAAGAGAGGGGAGAAAATGTTTTAAAAAAGGGAAATATGATGCCAGGAAAAGAGGAAAGAAACGAAAGAAGATAGTGATGAGGTGGAGAGAGAGAGAGAGAGAGGGGGGAGGGAGGGAGAGAGAGACGGACGGAGGAGGGGAGGGAGAGAGAATGAAAAGAAGCAAAATATAGATTACAATAAAATGAGGGAAGAAAGTAAAGAGGGAAAATGAGAAAAGAGGAATATCTGAATGAAATGAAGGAAGTGATTGAACAAAGGAAGGAAAAGAACGAAATGATGTGAACGACGGGGAAAAAAATAAGAAAAAGAATGCAGTGAAATATTGCCAACATAGCGAAGAAAGTGCATGATTGTCTCTACACAGCCACAACGCACTGACGTAATTCTGTGCACATTACCGTAATTAATAAACATTCAAGAACATATAATCCCCAAAGTTGTGTGTTTGTATGGTTTGACCTTTGACTCCATTAAATCATTTGAAAGGTATTAATAAAGAGAAATGAGAAATAGGTCTGGGAGAATTTACCCAGGAAATCATTGTACCTACCATGTTTGAAGTGAACTGGAGAAGGAATGAAGGAATGGCATCAAATTGAAAAGCATTTATAAGAAGAAGATGGAGGAAAGAAGATGAAAGAACTAAGAAGAGAAAAGAAGAAAGAAAGAAAGGAAAAAAAAAGAAGAAAGAAAGTGACTGAATAAATATAGTGTGGATACCTAATGAATGAAGGAATGTGATGGAGGGAAGAGAAGGATGTAGACTAGGGAAATAGAAAGAGGAACTGAAAGGGGAGCAAGGAGTAAATGGAAGGAAGGAACGGAGTAAATGAAAAAGCCAAAAAAGAGAAAGAGATGATGACAAAAGTAATGGAATGGATGAAGGAGTGTGAAGGAAGATAGGAAGGAAAAAAAGGTGTATGGTAAGATTGACTTTTACCCCCTCAGGCACCAACCCTCCTTGGCCCTCCTCCCCTTCTCCATCTCCCCCTCCTTCCTCCACCATCTCCCCTCCATCCTCCCCTATCTACCCCCCTACCTCCCCAAACTCCTACTTCCCTTCTTTCTCTCCCCCTCACCCTTCCCCTCCTATTCTCATTTCCCTCGCCTGTCGCAAGTTCCCACCTCCCCCTCCCCTCCTCCATCCCTGTCTCTTCCATTAGTTCCTATCGCTTCCGTCTCATACCCCCCCATTACTCCCATTCTTCCATAGGCCCCCCTCTCCCCCTTCTCTCCCCCACCTCTCTAGACCCTTACCTGCCTCCCCTCCTCCCCCTGTGACCTAGGAGTTTTCTTCCACTCACCACTTTTCTCCCCTCTTATTCCTTCTCCCTCCCCTGCCTCTTCCCCCCCTTTTCCCCTCCTCTTCCTTACCCCTCCTCTCACATACACCTTTCCTAAACCTAATTAACACCTGACACTGAGCTGTACAACGACCGGACTTACCGTGTTTGAGGAGCACTGTGACTACTGATGTTGCTGCTAGAACTCATTACAGGCATACAAACAGACACAATAGAAAGCAGCCTCTACAAGTACGTACACAACTACCATTTCCTAAGCAACTACCCTCACAAAACCAACCATGACTAGTATGCAAACAACGACCATCTACCACTGCATCTACTACTATTACTACTACTACTACTACTATTACTACCACTACTACTACTACTACTACTACTACCACCACCATCTACTACTACTGCTACTACTACTACTACAACCCAGTACAGTCACCCAAGACAACCATTACAGTGACGAAAAAACAGTATTTCACAAAGTACCATCACAGCCGGTCACCACAAATCTCAAATCAAGCCCCTCACAAACAACCCCTTACAATCACACAAACAACCACTTATCTCAAACTGCTATTACAGTCACAAGCAAAGTCGAATTATCAAGCAAGCTGCCACCACACAACCAATCACTACCAATATCGAAATCAACCACCATCGGAAACAACCTTTACAGACATAAACAACCACTGAAACAAAAAAAACTACCATCACATGATCACTACTAATGCAAGAAAAAAGCTTACAATCACGCAAACAACCACAATTTCATAATCAAACTACCACCACAGAACCACCCACAGCAAGTAGCCATCCAACCTCTTACAGTCACAAACAACCACTATTTCGTAAACAAACTACCAACGCAGAAACAGTCACTACCAATATCGAAAACCACCACCACCACCACCACCAGCACCAGCACCCTAAGTCAACATCACCGCCACAGTCACCACCATCACAATCAACCACAATCACCACCATCCATCACCATCAGAGTCAGCCACAACCACCACCCTCCCCGTACCTGGTTCCAGCCATACTCACGTTCGATCATCAATCCAGACATCATCACCAAATTGCTTTTCGTGATCCAAATCATGGTGCACCGAGGGAGGAAAAAAATGGCAGAAAACACACACACACACACACACACACACACACACACACACACACACACACACACACACACACACACACACACACACACACACACACACACACACACACACACACACACACACACACACACACACACACACACACACACACACACACACACACATACAAACGATGAAAAAAATATTGTGAAAAAATGCACACTGCCTGAACTTAACGCCCCCCAAGCCTCAGTGAAGCCTGCAGACCTAAGACAATAAAAACTGGATGCAGGAATTCGAACGTGGGCGCGGCCATGACCGTTCGTGAGAATCCGTCCCTCGATCCGGTGTGACGTCACGGGAAAGGGGAGGGGTGGGGGGCGACACGTATTGCCCCGAAGGAACTGGCCAACTCCCTCCATATTTGTTAATGGTGCGGGCTGAAATACTGGTGTGTGTGTGTGTGTGTGTGTGTGTGTGTGTGTGTGTGTGTGTGTGTGTGCTTTCATCCTGTTCATAGAGCACATGTAACTAGCTAAACATTTGATATAACGTATGGACCGAGGAACTTGAGCCTTTGACAACTGGGTAACTCGCTTCATAATGGGTACAGAACCAACTTTAAATACTGGTCTAATGAAATTTGTACGTATTTTAAGCTGGTTTGTGTGACATGTAGTAGATATTATAAAGTACATGTGCAGTTTCTTCCACTGCATTGGGAGTTAACACAGATATTGCTCGCCCAATCCTGAGATATGCTTGACGATTTGAAAGACTTTTACTGTGTCCTAAAAGTAGTTTGTGTCCCGATGTTACAACCACATGATCGCAGTGGTGGCATATGCGAAATGGCGTGAGACTATCCCAGGTATTGTAGTGAATAGTAGTAGTAGTAATAGTAGTGATAGTTGATAATAGTAGTAGTAGTAATAATAGTACTGCTGCTACTACTACTACTAATGCGAAATTTGACACCCCCTTACTCCACCTGTCACTCCCCTTCTGTAATCCATGAGTTCATTCAAGGTGCCTTAGCAAAAATACTTCCAGTTTTTTCCCCCACCGCTCCTTTCCACTTTGATATAAACCTTCACCTAAAAATAACCCAACCTGAAAGACGTGTCCAGGTAAGATGGTGTCCCCCAGCCTGTCTTGCCCACGCCTCTCCTCCCACTCCCACTACCCCTAAAAACAAACATACAAATATAAGAATACAAGCAAAATAAAAGAGAATTAAACCAGTAGATAAGTAAAATAAAGAGACTGATAGAAATTAATAAAGCGAGGAATTTTCAGAAGCATAAATCTCTGAAAGAAATGCCTGGATGGGAGTATTTTTTTTTTCTTTTATATGCTTGGTTTCATAGACTTGGCCTGACTCGAGATAATTTGACCTAAATGAACATAATGGTTAATAATTCACAATAGGCTTACGAAACTGAGGCGCTGCGATAGTTGTAGTTCAGGTGACGAAAGGCTTGCAATTGTGGTAGCAGCGGCGCCAGTACCTCCGATTGTTGTAGTGGTGGTAGCGGTGGATTGTGGTTGCCTGTGAAGTGTGTCTTGTGGGAACTGGTACCAGGCTTTTTATTAGGACGTAAACTTACGGTCAGTATTGTTCGTGTACACTGTTTTGAAATCTAAAGAGGTCTTGCCAAATTAATCAGCTAAAATGGCCTCATTAGTTCATTTACACTGGAGCAAAACTTGGTGACATCCTGCCAAAATGGTCATCAGTCTCGCTTCTGTAGTTTGGAGCCCCAGAAGTGTAAAGGAATTATTGACGGGGAAAGCACCAAGCATTTAGTCTTTCATAACGCCCAGTCCTTCACTGAGATTTTTTAATGTTTTGTGTGACACCCAAACCTCTTCATAAATCGTCTGGATGTAACAAGAATGCAGTAAAAAAATGTGTCATCGTTCTGAGAGGGCATGTGTGTGTGTGTGTGTGTGTGTGTGTGTGTGTGTGTGTGTGCCGGTATGTGTGTGTGTGCCAGTATGTGTGTGTGTGTGTGTGTGTGTGTGTGTGTGTGTGTGTGTGTGTGTGTGTGTGTGTGTGTGTGTGTGTGTGTGCTAGTCTGTGTGTGTGTAACGTATAGCAATTTGTTGTATTAGCTGGAATCAAGTCTGGGGGAAAATAACAATATTCTCTAGCAGAAACATATACTCTGATAAACGTAAAAACGCTGACCACAGTATATATATGGCTGTTGTACCCTTTTCACCTTAACTTGGCCATGATTTTGGCATATTACTTATTATTTCGTGAGGTTCAGTTGCAGAGAAAGGTAATATTGTGGCTCGACATCCTTTCCATACCACTATATACTCAGATTAATTTATTCATAAGACTTAGCAATCAGGATGGAGAGAGACGGCAGTTTTAGGTCAGGTTAATGTAAAGAGAATATAGTACATTAACTATTACCTACACAGCAAGACATTCCTGTGTGTGTGTGGTGTTTGCATAATACAGGAGCCGGACCTGCACTATTCATGCTCAGTAATATTCATACACACCCCCACCCGTGCGCCGTGGCTGAGCATACATACATACACACATAAGGCCTCGTGGGGCATCAAGGAATCCGACACGGTAGGCGGGGGGAATCAAAATTAACTACCACAGTCTGGTTATATATATATTTTTTTATTCTTGTCATCACCAGGGGATTTATTCAGCTTACTGGACGCTTATCGTACGGGAGGGAGATTAGATAATAACCACCATTAATCCCATTGCTCCGGATGAAACCCATTGCTCCTGGTGGGTCTGTTTTAAGCTGAATATTATCAAATGACAACAAGGGAAAAAAAAGTCATTGGGTTTAGGACATTATTAGTATGACGATTATATTCAGCGCAGGAGAGAACCTTTTGAGTAATGATGATTAGAAAAAAAAAAAAAGAATCCATTCACTCAGGTGTTGTGTCCAGCCAACCTTACCCGTCAGACGATTTTCTTTAGCTGAGAGAAACACCTACGTTGTAATTAACTTTGCTCCTTTTACTCTAACTAGGCCTTGAATTCCCATCTCTCCATCGTGAAACCTGAGTTGCAACAATAGATCGACTCTATATTACGAGGCTAGTCACGAGGAAGTTGCTATGGGAAATGTGTAGAGCAGCAACACTGTCTCTTTATACCACGGAGCTACGTGAAATAAGCAGCAGAAGGACGAAAATTTGAGCAATACAGTTTATTTATTTATTTTTTATTTTTTGTCACGATTAAATCCTTCAATCCGAGGACGTATTTTTAAAGTAGGTAGATGGTAGGAGGATGAATATACTTTTGAATGGTGAGTTGCTTGAGGAGGTAGGGTGTTTTAAGTATTTAGGGTCACATGTTGCTGTGGATGGAAGAATAGATGCAAAAGTGAAGTTTAGAATGAATGGAGTAGGAAAGGTGCTGGGAGGAACGAAAAATGTGTGTAGATGTGGTTCGCTTAGAGTGGATGTCAAGAGAAGGCTGTATGAGGGTGTTGTGGTACCGACTGCGTTATATGGGGCTGAAACGTGAAATGTGGGTGTAGCAGAGAGGAAAGTTTGAATGTAATGGAGATGGGGTGTCTGAGGAGTATGTGTGGAGTGACGCATATGGATCGAGTGAGAAATGATGAAGTGCGAAGGAGAACTGGAGTCGTTCGGGAGATGGCTG